>NW_028301600.1:33030303-33333333 GCF_987345545.1 Pholcus phalangioides | reverse complement strand
AATCGGAAACCCCCCTCCCCCATCGATGATGACGTAATACTTGAACGGCCCCTAAGCGGCACATTTACAGATCGCTTAAGTGTCCCGTGGTACAATTCCAGAACATTTAAGCGGCCCGTGGCATATTTTCAGATCACTTAAATGACCCGGGACACAGTTCCAGAACACAAGCGATTCGTGACACATTTAGAGGTCCCTTGAGTGACATGTGACGTAGTTTTAGAGCACTTAAGTGGCCCCCCCCAGTGCGGTTCTACATTACTCAAGTTACCCGCGGCACATTCTCAGATTATTTACGTGATGCGTGGCACAATTCCAGAGCACTTAAGCGGCTCGGACACATTTCCAGATCACTTAGATCCGCGAAACATTTAGAGATGACCAAAGTGGCTCTGTAGGGCACTTATCAATAAGGGGGGGGGGGGAGTGATGTTACTTCAAGTGCCCACAAACTATCGAAAGGTTTTTTCTCGTTTTTGGCGCACCGAGTAAGATGCTATTAAAAATATTTCATATTTTCATAAAGGGTGGTTGATGACGTAAGCATTATTCAAACCCCCCTCCCATTGTCATCAAAAGTGAGAAAATCGGAAAACCCCTCCCACATCGTAGATGACGTAATACTTGAACGGTCCCAAAACGAGAAAAACCTTTCGCTAGTTTGTGGGCACCTGATCTAACATTCTCCCAATTGATAAATCCCCTACAGCGCCATTTTAGTGATCTCTAAATGTTTCGCGGATCCAAGTGATCTGGAAATGTGCCCGGCCGCTTAAGTGTTCTGGAACTATGCCACGCATCACTAAAGTGATCCGTAATTCTGCCGCAGATCACTTAAGTAATCTGGGAATGTGCTAGTAACTTGAGTGATGTAGAACTGCACTGGGGGCCGCTTAAGTATTCTGAAACTGTGTCACATGTCACTTAAATGATCTGTGAATGTGCCACGGGCCTATTTGAGTGATTTGAAAATGGCCACGGGTTGTGTGCTTAAATGCTCTGGAATTGTGCCCCGGGTCACTTAAGCGATCTGTAAACGTGCCGCTTAGCTCATTTTCACAAAATCAGGTTTGAGGGGGCAGGCCACATCAGATAACGTCCAGGGACGCATTTGGTCCGGGTCAGGGTTTACCATAGAGGGTGGATTGCAATGAATTTCTTAAGAAGAAATTTTGAGTTCTTAGCCTTCAAATAGCATTGCAATTAACAGAAATTGATTCTAATAACATATGTAAAGGCATTCTTTCAAAATTTTAATTAAAAAAAAAAATTGATTGCCCCCGTCTCTGATATATGCGTCCCACCAATATGCGTTAGGAGGTAGGGGTAGAGCAGACGAAATTTGGCTGACAAGGGAGGGAGGGGGTAAAAAATGGGTAAAAATTTACTGACGTAATACATTAACAGCTCCTTAAATAACAAAATTTTATTGTCAGAGTAGTTACGTTTATTGCCAACAGATGGTGATAAAAGTAAAAGTTATTTTCATCATACATCATACATAGCGTCATCTGTCGATAATAACTGTAACTATTTTCTCATCGAACTTTTTTGTTATAGAAAAAATTCATGCTTTTTTGTGAGAAAACGTTACGATACGCGCATACAGTTATACAAATATGTCGGTTTTGGACTAATATTTTTCAAAGTTTTTTTTATAAAAATAATATCCAAATTATTTTCTTTGGCTTATGATGGACTAACTGCGTCCCGCGGGACAGATGCGGCCGCTTTGGCTACGGACACACGGGAGAGTTTGGACGCAACCTGTTTTCGAGCAGCTTTTACCCCTGGTCACACGAGCTCATATTTCGTAAGGCGTTCGTACAGTGTATAAGGGGGCTGTATAAGGCCTTTATATAGTGGCTATATATTTCGGACGCGAACGCAAGTTTTGTGACGTCACAGTGCCAGCTCCTACTTGGTTGTCTGTCATGCGTCTTATGACCATTACGACATTTAGGGAGAAATGATGTCACTCTCCGCTGTTCAACGAAGGCCTGGATAACCAAGCGGAGATCAAGATGTAGTTCGGAAAGAAAATTCACATTCCTCTGTGGGAAATCGAACCACCAATCTCTCACTGTCCGGGCGAGTGTTCTAACCATTGAACTACAGAGGACAGACATTTTCTTTCCTTAGAGCATATGTATGAATGCTGAACGGGACTGTGCATGGACAGCCTCCTAGCTCAGCTAATAGCTCTTACTACGTTAGCCCCCAGATGGCGACATATTGAGAGAAACGATGTCACTCTCCGCTGTTCATACGAAGTACGAAAGCCTGGATAACCAAGCGGAGATCGAGATGTAGTTCGTGACAACTTGGGTCACTCTACCGCACTTTAGGAGTGGGCCATTGATAAGGCCTAAGTTGATTAAAGAATAAAGAAAAGATAATGTTTGTGTACGTGCTTGTTATGTATAGCGTGTAGGTCTATATAATATTAGTGTAAAGACCTTCTCGTTAGAAAAATTCAAAACAGACAAACAATATTAAAATATAGCAAGTGCACCTCACTTTATCCGCTCATTGGCATGGCAAGATACGTATAGGGGATAAAATAATTTTTTTTTTTAATATTATATTTAAACACACTCTCACCAACTGCTCAAGGGAAAAGATAAAAATATACATATGCGTGTATATATACACACATACACGTCAAAGGATCTCTCCGAGGGCCAAAGCTTAAAAACAAATTCAAAAGTTAAAGTTGAAAGTTTAAAAATATAAAAATAAACGTCAAAGGACGCCCATGAAAATTACGACTCGTCATAGAGGTACATCCTATCACGATCACAAATGAGGGCCAGTAGCCGTTATATCCAGAGCAATATTGTCACAAAACCGTGAATTTCACTTATATCCAATATAGCGCCATCTATCGGTGCAGGAAATAGCCACGTCGTCCCATCTCTCATTTATCTAAAACAATTTTGATTTCTTATCAATTAATTATCCTCATACTGGCCACTGTCGATACAGAATATTCATAGGCCGACCATACTTAAAGATTATCCGGGGATCATAATTGAGAATCTCTCGAAGGTGCCCGTGGGGGGAGTTTCGAATTGACTCATAGCATGATTCAGACAAACGACAAATTTGTTGCCTAATGGAGTTCATCTGAATGTCGTTTCGTATATCCAAATTTCGCATGCACCATCTGGCCCCAGTAAAGCGCCTGAATAATTTATTTTCAAATAGCTGTAATACCTCTAGGTTCTTGTTTTTCGCAAATGACCAAACGGGTGATGCATACGTAATTGTGGGGCGAATCACAGAGTTGTACAAAAGGAGTTTATCACGAAGTTGACAGTTTGCTTCCGGGAAAATATATTCCATTTAACATTTCTAAATTTTTGTTTGCTTTCCCCTTTACTTGTTTGACATGGGCCTTAAAGTTCACTTTTCGATCTTTATCACCAATGGATTGTGGGGAGATGTCGGGACTATGAAAGGGGTGGAAAGGATAGTGAGTATATGCATTTGCGGAATGTATATTCATCCCATTACTTACACAGAATCTATTCAACCTCGACTACAGCTGATTCTGGAGCCCCAATTTGGATGCTTCACACTGAAGTCCCCTGCAACAATTGTAGGCTGCCCTCTGTCATAAATCGACTTAAGATTTTGTAAATCAATCCGTTTCCTGGGGAGCTTGTACAAAGAGACCACATTAACAACCAAATTGTTTATTTTCACCCTTACCGCTACAGTTTCCATTTCGTCTGTGTGGGGAATGTCCATTGGTTTGAAGGGGATATCATTCCTCACAAGTATGGCTACGCCTCCACCTCTATTATAAGTTCTATCACGCCTTACCCAGGAATATCTTGGAACCTTAACCCGGATTGCACCGGGCACCAAATGAGAAGGGGCGCCGAAACGCGTTAAATATACATTACTAGAAAAATATCTTCAAGAAACGTATTTATAAAAAAATAACTATATACATGAAAAATGACATGAGAAAAAAATTCTTTTGTTCAAAAAAAAAACAAAAAGGTATGAGTGTATAATATACAATATTACGGTTATTTTTCGAAAAGAAAATAATCGATGGGCAGTGCACCTATGTACGTACAGTACAGAGATTTTGGTCACATAAAAAAATACGCACTTTCACTCTCTCGAGCGCTTTTCGTTTACCCCTGCAGGAGATTTGGGGGGGGGGACACAATTTCTTTCTCTGTTGTTATACAGTAAAAAATAAAAATGGAGAAATCGCCCTCTGTCACCCAATTTTTCTACTAACGAGGGCAAAAGTGTTTTCCTCTGTTGTGTGAAGTATTATAGGAATTGAAGGTGTCTTCTGATGTGGGAAAGATTTTTAGCCAGAGGCCTTTCATGCTTTTTTTTCCCGACTTGTATTATTACTTTTATTAAAAACGCAGAATCGAATCGCCAATACAGTACAGTATTTCGAAAAAAAAAATTTAAAAAAAAAACAAATGAATTAATTAAAGCCTATGATTAGCTGACCATTTTAAATAGAGATCCTGCACTTGGGCCTCTTTCCTACCTGTCACACGAGGAGAAAGAAAAATGTGCTCACACGAGAGAACCCATGCACTTTAGCGTCCCCGATCACTGGCCAGTCTCCCGACTCGCCAGACTTTCCTATTAGTTCAACCAGGGGCAGCTCGGTAGCACTGGATGTGCTGGAGAAGGGCGTCAAATCAGAAGTGAAAGGGCAAAAAAAATTAGGAAAACTTATTTGTGCCCTCTCTAGGAGGGCCGTTAAGTTCGAGGTAAAAGGGCGAAAACATGGGAAAATGATTTCTGCCCGATCTAGGAGGAGCGCCAAATCCAAGGTAAAAGGCCAAAAGAAATTCCACATGACATGTTATGACATAAAATATCGCTGTTCCTTTGAACGCATCAAAACAAAACGATTGAAACAAAAGGTTTTTTTTTAAATTGGGAGGGGGAGGGGTCAGGGGGCCCAAAAATAAGTCCCACTCGGGTAGAGATTTCGTCTCGAGCCGCCCCTGAGTGCAACGTATGTGCATGTGGAAAATTTTAACAAACCGTACATATACACAACTGAACATCTTTTCGGAGTTTCGCGGATCTTGTTCCAGATATACGGTGAGTAACGGTAAAGGCTCCTATGAGGCTCCTAGATAGAGATACTGTCTAGTCTCCTAGGCAGTATCCGTCTAGATCTTGGCAAGGTGGGCCACAACGGGACTTTAAAAAGACATCTTTTTCCTTTCAAGAAACTAATGAGGAACATATGTTGGAAATTCAATTTGATTTTTTGTTACGACCGACTTCCAAAAAAAAAAGGGCCGAAAACCTCAATATAAATTCGATCGAAATGAAAATCTGGTGATCCTAGTGAAATTTTCGATTTTAATTTTGGTTTGTATTAGTTTTCTATAAGATTTGTAAGAATTTTAATCATCTTAAAGTCATTTTGAAAAGGTAAGTAATTTCCTTGACGTTAATCTTGAATAAGAATTAAATAAAACCTATCGAATTTTGCTGCTTATAACCCGCAGATGCAAACTTCGCTAGTTCGAAGGAAAAAAGGTGCCATGTATAGTCCGCAGCGGTATATAACCAACATGAGAAAATTTTATTTATGAATACAAAACCGCTCTCAAGGAAGGGGGGGGGTGTTGTTGTTTAACACGGTTTTGTAGAGAAAATGTCAATTTTTGTACTGGCATCTGCCCAATCTATAAATATTTTAAAAATATATGTTTTTGTTAATGAATTTATAACGTAATTATAACTAATGAAACCTCTTTCGGAAAATTTTCCAGAATTCATTAGGTAGGGCCTCAGATAAACCTCTTGGCCCGAGCGGCCCCTGCCCCTTCCCAGGGCCGTAGCGTGCTTTCTCGGGAGCAGACTTTTCTTGGAGTCTCCTTGAAATGGTTATGCTCAGAAAAAGGAGGAGTTGCAAGCGCCTCTCCCTTCCCCCCCACCCCCATTCGGCTCGTTGCACTGCCAAAGTTGTCTCAGAATAGTTACGGGCCTGCCCAAGTTGCAGGGCCCAGTGCTTTAGCTGGTGTATGCCTGTCCTTTCTGTTTCTTAGTGCTGGGTCTGTAATGAATAATTTCAAATGAAGTTCATCAGTTTTATAAATATGAAAGAAATCATACGGAAATATCACTTTAATTTAACCACTTATTATCATCTTAGCCAGTACGTGATGCGTGCACTACACGAATTTTACCATAAAAATTAAAATAAGTATGAAAAGATAGATCTTTGTGATGAGTACCCTGTGTATCGTTTAATATATCATAAATGTGTGACGTTTTGCTTTTTTAATGTTTTTAAATCTCTTAATTAAATCAAACAAGTTCGTTTTTATGCTTGTTTACAAGTTAAATAACAGGAATCCCATTTTAGAAGAACTTTTTCCGACTTCGTTCCTTAATATAATATCCAACCAAGAGGTGTGGGGGGGGGGGGGATGGCGATGATCACCACACCAAGAGGCTGATAACATGGTAGAATGAATCTGTCCCGTATTTTACGGGACAGTAATGACTAGCAAAAGTTGCCTCCTCTGACACATCACTCTGGATTTGCGTCTGGGGGGGGGGGGGCTGACTACTGTTTTTGCACTGGGCTCCCCTAGGTCTAAGACCGGCCCTGAAGCCAAGTCTCCTGAATGAGGGCCACCTGGATATCATACTAAACCAACATTTCAGTTAATTCTCTCATATCATTTTTTATGCTATTAGCATTCCAGGAGAGTTACCTTACCAGCTGTGAGGGATAGGGCTAGTATTTCTTGTACTTATTTTTGTGCTGTTCAACCAATAAATTTAAAAATCCTTTTAACCCATTTACGAGTTTTTCAATTTTACCACTTATTTCATCATTTGGGTTAGTTTAACTCGTAATATTTCGAGTAGCATTTATTATTGTTAAAAACTCGTTCCCCCAATATCAATTTCTTGGTGAGAAAAAAGATGAGTTTCTATTGGCTCATACGCCACCTTTTCCCCATTCGCTGCAGTCTCTGACGTCATCCACCTTCGGCCTCGAGTTGGTCGTTTAGATCCCAACTTAATTTATCATCAGTTTCTTGTTGCCCAATTAGAACCACCGGCTCAGCTTCTTCACCCCTGCTCATATTCTTTTCTCTATTTGCTCTATCGAGCTCATTTTCGAAATTTTCCTCCTGTAACACCACTCCCGTATCAAGGGGATGTTTTCCCTTTCTCAATCTAAATAACTCGTTAGGAAAAAAGCTCTTGAATTTGGGCGGTCTGTCGGAGGAGCTATCTATGGGACAATAATTTTTTCACGCAACCCCTCCGGAGGCTCTTCAATAATTTTTTCACGCAACCCCTCCGGAGGCTCTTCAATAATTTTATCCCCATAGCCTTCCACATCATCAGTCTCATCAATACCCCGTATGGCATCGGCAAAAGTTCTGCCCAGGGCTATTTTTGGGTCATTTACTAACACACTCGGTAGTGATGAAATGAAAACCTTACCTCCGTTTACGCTTTTTTGCCTTTCAATCTTTACCGGGCATTTGCCATAAAAAGCCGTATGTTCTTTTGAGGCGCAGAGTAGACACTTTTTTATTTTCGGTATCCCCCCCTTGTTTGAACACTCTCCTGTTCTATGTTTTCCCGCACAGAAAGAGCATGAGGGTTTATCGTAGCAGGTTCGAGTAGAGTGCCCCAGCCTAAGGAGGCACGTCCTACATTGGAGCGTATTCCTATTCCCTCTACATCGTTCTACCTGTATTGGATAACCGCAATATGGGTAAAAAAATTAAATATGCCCTTATTTTCCAATGTGAATTCCACCAGGTACAAGGGATGGAATACTCCCGTTCTATAATTCCTCATCCCAGAGATCTTTACCACCTCAAAGCCCTGACTTATATCATCAGCAATTTCATCGTGGTTTACATTCGGCGGCAAGCCACGAATGACCACCTTCAGCTGCCTATCACTCTTTAGTTCAAACGTATAAAATTTATATTTCTGCTCATTACAGAATTTTGTTAATTTTCTATAATCGTTAATGCTGTAAACCTTAATAGACGTTGTATCTGATGTAGATCTGGCATCCGGGGGAAACTCACAAAAGCTCCGAATTTTAGCATAATCGCTCAAACATTTTTTGGCCCAATAAGTAAGGACCACAGGGGGAATATCATTTTTCTTTCTTTGGTAAGTAACCGGTATAAAAACCTCACCTTGTACCTCATTCTCGGCAAAAGGAAGTTTCCCCCCCCCCTCCACCAAGCTGAGCAGGATCCGGCTCATCACCGTGGGATGTATTTAGAGCCTGAATATTATTATCCTGTATATTTTCACTCATCGCGCGTGTGTGCACCATCCGTACCCGCACGGGTAAAAGGCTTATATCCCGGGAGGGACAGAGCCTGGGTCGTGTCTGTGCGCCTCACCTAAGCCTAAATTTCCCGACGCGTTACCTGCAGATTCTTCATACTTCATTGTCTTGCCGAATCGGGCTAATTTTATGCACATTTACTGGGGGCCCCCGGCCTTAGTTTTTTTTTCTTAGTATAGCTACGAAGTCTCATTCTCAATTTTCTTGCTACAACATATAAATAAAAAATGCGTGTGTAGGCAACATAATGCTGAGAATCACGATTTCAAAAACCAAGAAATGAGAAGAGTGATTCTTGGATTTTAAAAAAATTTTGTCTTTGGATTCAGAATAAATATTAATTAATTTTCATGTTTTTCTCATAAAAGTGCGCAAAAGCATATTTGTGATACTTATTTCAAGAAAAATCGTAATCAATTTTTGGTAAATTCTATATAGAATTTTAATGTGTTATATGATATGTACAAATACAACGCCACAACCGGCAAAATGCCCGACGAGGTGGCTGAGAAAAAGATGCCCATAATAAATATGGATGTCATACTTCAAAAATACAGCAACCCAATTAAAAATGCAATTACAAACAATATATAACATGGTTAAATATTATACAATGCCCATAAGAATACTTATGGTTTGTCTTATTCTAAGTATGGATAGCTTCTTGATTTACCCCAACATGTTTATCATATTTCTTTTTAAACGTGTCAATTTTGTTACAATTTTCTACCTCCGGGGGTAAGCTATTCCATTTATTAACAACCCTATTAGAGAAAAATTCCCCCTGCGACACCATAACCTTGCATTGTCCCTTACCAATCGATACTGGTGTCCCCTTGTAAAAGCAGTCGATTGACGGTCTACTAATAATTCATGGTTCATCCTATCCATCCCCCTGAAAATTTTCAACACTTTGACCATGTCTCCCCAACACCTGCGTTCATCTAATGTAAACATATTCAAAAAATGAAGTCTCTCTTCATAACTCAAGCCCCGTGTGCCAATAAGGACACACGTAGCTCTTCTCTGCACCCCTTCAACCAAGTCACTAAAGTTGGCAGTTTGGCAGTTCATCAGTTTCGCCCAAAGCTGCATTAAGAGCAAAGCTGCTTTCAAGCGGCTTTGGTTTCGCCTCTCACGTAGAGTCCATGGTCTCCACCCCGCAGCTGTGAAACGTGGTACACTCGGCAGTGCCGTCTTAACGCACGGCCCGGGGGCCTCACAAAAATGAGATTTGGTTGAAATTTTCTAGAATTTATCTCAAAAAACCTTTTGGCCCGTTGGCCCATGATGCTCTTAAGACGGCCCTGCCACTCGGCATGGTGTATTTCCGTACCGGCAGCCGCGACTGAACATGCGCTCCACGGGTGGTATGGTCTCCAAAACCTTACAGCATACTCCAGTCCAGGACGAACTAAGCTTCGGAAAAGCTGTATATATAAATGCTGCTCGGAATATATGTGCTAAAAGCTGAATTATTTCTTCGAAGGGCAGAATTTTTTCCAAAACTCATAGGGAAGAATGTAAACAGGTGAGCCCACTGCAGGACCCCCTCCCGCTTCAAAAAAGAGTTGTTAAATTGATTGATATATTTACTCTCATTAGGACATTTTTATTTAGGAAATTCTCTTGTGACATCTTAAATCATCATCATTACCCCCCCCCCATCCAAGTCGATCATGACCAACACTTTGGGAACCACTGTAGCAAGGTAATAGAGGTCAAGAAAGAAAACTCTTTTCAGAAAGTTGCATCTTAAGGGTGGCAAAATATTATTTGCCTCAGGCGGCAGAATTTCTACGACCGGCCCTGACTGCACTAAGGTACCCCTTAATGTCAAATCAAGGTTTCAAAAAGTTAATGAGACATTCAATGAGCCATGAGCAAAACTGCATTCTTTCTAGTTAAAATTTAAATAAGGAACTTTGGTGAATCATATAAATTTGTTATACTAATGTCCACAGAGAAATCTAATATTAAAATGTAATATTTTGCTTTCTTAACTTTGGAAATTATACAATCATGAATTCCCCCCCCCCCCAATTATATTAACGAAAATGGACAAGCAACAACAATGCAACCTCTCTAAATATCTGGCCCTGTTAAAGTTTGTAAAACCAAGCATCGACTGTAATTTTAAAATTGCTTTGATGCACATTCACTTTAGAAATGTAACATGAAATCAAAGACATTCATTTGCTGCATTTAAAGAGATAAAAACAAGATTTTCAATCAAAATATTTTAATTAACAGTTGAGCTTACAAATAGTTTTCTACAGGAATCACTTACGTATGCCTGCATTCAGATCCCACATTTTCAAATAATGCAAACATAAAATGAAATAAAAATGTATATATATAATATAGACAATCAAGTTAGCATATCTGTTAAATAAAAATTTCATTACTTTCAATTTATTAATAAATAGCACATGCCTGATCCAAATTATTTTTCTACTGAGTTCTTGAAATCATATTCACATGCTCCCTTATGACAGATATGCTAATACTATATTCCCAACCCTAATAAGAAACGAATTTTCATAGGACCCTAAAACATTGAAACTAAGGCGTTAGGGTGCAAATAAACGTTTTCAATAACTACTAGGGCAGATTGATAGCTTTATTTTCCATGTTGCACTGCACCAAATAAGTTAAGAGAGCTGAGCTACCATGACTAGCAACAACTGGGAATATACAAAAGTCTGGACAGTTTTTCGGACAGCACACCTCAATCAACAAAGGCAGCAATGAATATAAATATGAATTATAACATTGTATATACTAATAAACAATCTCTTTCTATAAGCACTAAATATATATGCATGCATGCTTGTAAAATGACAAAAAATGGTATATTGCAACAAGTAATTTTTCCTTTTAGAAAGCAGCACAATGTAAGGTGTAAAGCTACAACAAACGATAAACAATATATGGAATATTATTATAACACTAGAAGAATGCATGTAAAAGGAAAAAAAATACATTTACTATAAAAAAATTAAATATATAAAAAGTTACATACACGCTCATCAAAAATTAAACAATAATTTGATGTCATTTATTTGGTCCTATAACTATTTCATACCTTAAAGCACAGCAGAAAACTTTCAAAGACATCCAACGAGTAGCATCATGTGAAAAACATGCAATGTTGAAATATCATGATAAAACCTATTACTATAAAGTTATTCACATTGCAGAAAAATTGGAAACAATATGAATAATAATGCAACAACTCCAAAGTACAAAGTTTATACCTTAATCAAGAGAGAAAAAATTAAAAGGTTTGTCAGAAATTTATATGCTGATATTTAAAGCAATTCGACTAAAGACAAATCTTCAGATTTTGAAACATTTAACAATAAAATAAACATTAACTTTAATTAGAAAAAGCAAGGTGTGATGTGAAATCATGGACATCTGCTTTTTACTTTTAATATAATTTTCGAACAAGGTCAACCTGAAGCAATAATACTGGTTTCATTGGGAAAAATAGCAAACTAATACATTTTTAAATTATTACATAAATTATTACAGCAAGGAGGTTTTAATAAAAGTAATGATGAACTTTTAAGTCGAGGTTCATTTGCTGTTCATGGGTGCCATTTTCAAGGCGCACAAAAGGGATTCTGTACCAGAAGGAAACATGGTCAAAATGAGTGAATGTCTGATTTCACAGAGTTGTTCTGTCCAGTGTTTTGTTTTCAGCAATAGAATTATTGCTTTTGGTTTTTAGTGATATCATGTAATTTGTTTGGTCACTAATTAAACACTCGAAAATATTCAAACTGACCAAAATAAAAAAAACAAACCTGAATGATATTCAAAGAGACCAAACTGAATTGCATCAACTAAAGGCAACAAATCTGATGCCAAAACATAACACCAAACTGAAGTACACAACTCTGACTGCAGATGCTCACTCAATCTGTCTTCTGTATGGTACAGAAGCTCTTGTATACTGTTCGAAAATGACACGCATAAGTGTAAAATGATCATAGGAGCATTTAAATGTATTATTTGCTAGTGCTACATTGTTTTCCCCCTTTTTCTGGATATGCTGTGATTAACTGCTTGGGAAAAGTTTTTTAAAAATATGAATACTGTTCATGCATGCAGACTGACTTGATTAAGCTATGTCAGTAGACAGAAACTTTCATAATTTTGTGTTCTGAGTGTGATATAAATATTAAATCATCATCCAGTGCTATTTTATTCCCTGTTAGTGAATTTCTAAACATTTTTTTCTATAAAAATTTAATTCCCCCCTGGTCTGAAACATGTGTTTATAAAAAATTTGGTTCCACCCCTTAATTTTCAGGAAAAAAAAATTAAGCATTAGAGTTCATAACATAAAACAGTATATAGCTGCCTAAATGAAGGTGCTAGGCAAGTTGAGATGTTAATCTGAACTAAACCTTATGGGAATCAATTGTTTTAAAAAAACATGGGAATAATTTTAACTAGAGTTTAATTGCAGGGATTGAAGCCATTAACCACTTTACGTACAGGGATGGAAATACTTCATTCTTGAGTAGATAAAAAGAATACATTAAGCTCTCCCTCTTTCATTTTCCATTTATCAAGAATTCATTGGTAAACCTATAGATAGGAAATGTTTTTCTCTTTTCTTTCACCTCACCATTTTTTCTCTCTGCTATGGTTTGATGAGTAAAGAACATATGTACAGGGTGCCCTGTAAATCCTAATGCAGCTTTTATCTCATCAATCGTTCATTGCAGAGGCATTGTTTTAGCTTAAAAAATGCTCAAAATATTTTCAGGTATAACCCTTTACCAGTTTTGAGAACAAAAATACAGTGCGTCATAAAATAAAAAATTTAACTTTTTGTACGGACACCCTGTGCTCAAAAACCTAATCATAAAGTTGTTGCCCTGTTTCTTCTAAAGCCAACAAAAAAAATTGTTTCTGAATGCAATATTCGCTGAGATATTTGAGTACAAAAATCTGAGGAAAGTCAGAAAAAAAAAACCAGCATAAATGAGAGAAAGAAGCGTTGTCCATTAGTTTATGCTATTCTTTCCCAACATTTTCCATGATTTTTGAATTTAAAAAGCTACACGAATACTGCACTCAGAAACGTAAACATTTTTTTATCAACTTTCTAATTGAGTTTTTGAGCACAGGGTGTCCGTATAAAAAGGTAGAATTTTTACTTTGTGACACACTGTATTTTCTCTCTCAAAACTGCTACAGGGTGATTTTTGAACACATTTCGAGCATTTTTTAAACTGGAACCATACCTATATGACGAACGGTTGATGAGATAAAGGGTACATTAGAACTTACAGGACAGCCTGTATGTTATGACATGTGCAGCGGATCCCGCTTATATTGTTCCCACTTAGAACATTTTTCTGCTTGTTATTCTGAATTTTTGTAATCCCATTCTTACTAATGTCCATAGAGATTTCCTGTTCAAAGCGGAAAATCGCTTTAAACAGGAAAAGTTTTTTATGACTGCTTTTTTAAACATTTTATTAGTTGGAACTACAGTATAGAAGAAAGGTTAGCTGAAAAAATGGAAAACCTGTTCCACACTCATCCTCCCCCCTATTTTCTCAATGTTAACATTACCTCCTTAAGATACCACTTTATACGATTTATTGTTGGTACTTCAACTACTATCATCCAAATTTGTTCCCAAAAACCTGTAGATAAAGTGGTTAAAGATGTACATATAAATTAGGACAAAACTCCTGAATGTCTTGCTGAATTGACAGTATGACAAATTGAAGTATGACAAATATGATGTTCAGTCTTGGTTGAAACAATGGCTATATTGATTATTAGTTTTATGTATAAAAACACGTACCACTTCTTTTTATTTTATACAATAAAAATAAATCCAATTAAATGTATTGATAGTTTTGGCATTGACTTTCTTTTTGACTGTTTAGGGTATAAAAATATCAACCAAAATTGTAACAGAATCAATTCAAGGAATCTCATTATATGTGTGTGTGATTTTAATGAAACTCAACTGAATATATAATGATGTGGAGCACTGGCTATATAAAACATCAGATTCAAAACAATGCCTGTTATGCCTAACAGAAAAATTGGATGAAAAGGAAAAATGTGACTACTGTAGTTCTTAAAATTGTAAAATGGTTTGAAGAACTCATTGTGCAACCAATTGTGCATATTATTATGGCATCAAACAATTAAACATAAATAAACAATGTGAGGAAAATCATAGTAAAAAAAACAAAAAATAATCACAGTAAAAAAAAATAAGTTAGATTTCATCAACAATTATTATAACCTACTATTTTTAGTTTCAACCTTGTGAACATATAAAAATACTTGATTCTATAAAAAAAATTAAGATTATTCCAAAAAAATATGAAAAAAAAAAGCTCATGATCTTAGGGGAAAAAAGTTTGATGGGCATTCCAACCCTTCATTCAACATGTGCGCATAATTTAGCCATGACAACATCAGATAATTACAATGCTTCAAATTTAACCAAAACTTTATTCATATGGTATTTCCAATTATGCATATCAAACTGTGATTTCAATCACTCTAAGTATTTTATTCAAATATAATGTCTGATTTTCACCTTTAATTTCATGATGGCATTTAAATGAAATATATAACAATACAGTAGACTCTCTGTAATTCAGCCATGTGCTAGTCTGGCCTGTCCAGTAATCAGATGTTTTTAGACCGGTTTTCTTTGAGTGTAGAAGAGGAAAACATTTTTGCCACTGCATGTGTGTGTGCAGAAGTTTATTTTTTCTTTATTTAAATGAGAATTAGAATATTTATTTAAATGAGCTTTTTCAATTAACTTCCAGTAATCCAACATACCCTGGTCTGATATGTGCCGGATTAGTGAGAGTCTACTGTATTTGTTGTGAAAAATTTTTGATTAACAAATAAGACCATTTTGACCATATGTTCAAGAACAAACATAGCAATTCACTTAACATCATAATAATTAATGTATTTTCAGAGAAGGAAAAAGCACAGTTACACTTATGTTTTCAAAACCATATTTTCAATGTTTGAAGTGCTAGTTATTCAAGAATTAATAACTTTTATATTAAATCAATCAACACATAAATAAAAATTATCACCCACTCAAAATCTCAACTCAAACAAGTTTGCAACAATGCAATCAACTATACTCTCATCATCATAGCAATAAAGATTAGTCATACCAAACACCCACACAAGAGCAATGCACAAGAGATGTATGAGCACACTATCACAAGAGATGTTTCAGCAATTTCCTATTGATCTGTTTGTTCTACCATTAACATAAATATAGAAATATCTTTTAAGCACAATGGAAGTCCTACTGTTAGTATTAATTTCCTATAAATTATGTATAAAATGAATAAAAAAAAGAAGGCAGATCAAGAGAATGGAGACTCAACACTATAGATATAAATGTTCAAAACAGAAGATGAGATAAAGTGTGTAACATAAATAACTACCATAATATGAAAATTCTTTAAAGGAATAAGTTTATGAAAAAAAAAGAGATAAAAAGCCAAGAAAAGTAACATAGACTAGGGAAACAGTTTTTTTATGAATGAGCAAATTGGGTTCCATGTAAGAACTGTTTAGGTGCAATGAATATCTTCACATGGAAAAACACTGTTATTAAAAAAATTGGAGCTTCAGTCAAATATTGTAAAATTGATAAAACTCAATCATCTGTCTTCCTATTAAAATAAACTGAAAAAGCTATAGAATTAAAAAAAACTATTCTTACAACAACTAAAAATTGAAGTTCAATTTGGTTTTATTCTTTACAGAAAATAGTAAGAAAATGAAGTCAGTGTTGATAAATAGAACAAAAATGAAAAGAAACTGGGCATAAAGAGAAGGCAACTTTGATAATCATCACAAATGAAAAAATCTAGATGTTTGAAGATACAATGACACAGCATGGCTTGAAAGTGGATAAAAAGGAGAAAGGACATAGGCAGAGATAAACTTGGAAGTCTGGGGGGAGCACGGTCATTATTGCTGGGGGGCATGATGATGTCAATTCATCTATACATACATGCATTAGATCATTCGACTTCACCTTTGATGCTGGGGGGGGGGAGCATTGCCCCCCCTGTATATCCGCCCATGAGAAAGGAAGGTGCCTTCTCTTGAATCCACCTGGAATGTTAACTGAATTTTATGTGAGTATTTTTTAAAACAATTTGGAAAAAATAAATTGAATATTTATGCAAACATGAAAGATAAAAACATAAAATGAAAAATAAGGCGGATTTAAAAAAATGTCAATGATTGAATGAACTTTCAATGAAAAAGGAACTTTGGTAAAATCTCCCACAATCTGATGAAAAAAATAATGCACCAGAAGATATTTCTATTGTGATTAAAATTTTTAATTCAGAGTTAAGAACAGACATTCAATGTTCAAATGTAGAATGATTTGATGAAACTGATACAACTAAACAAATCTCTCACACATTTATCTTCATGCAATCAAACTGATAATTCAGACATTAAAAATAAAAGTTGAAATAACTAAATAATTTAAGCACTGACTTGAGTGACAAGCATTGGTTTATATAACACCAATTCTCTAAAATACAATCATATCTACAGTAGGCCTAGAAAGTCCTTACTTAAACTGTTCTTCTCAACTGTTGGTTATAAAAACATGCTTTTCCTTGGAAAAAGTATACAAATATCCAATAGCCCATTTCAGATATATCATTTTGTTTACTAGGGGCCGTATCTATACTGAGATATAAAATTTAATTTTCTATAGGGTCCTTCTGTTCTGTAACTTCTGATAAGAAAGTTGCCACCATGTATCTTCTGAGCACAAAAAAAATCATGTTTTCAAGTGCAATATTAACCAAAGTATTTTTGAGTTTAAAAATCTCTGAAAATGAAGGCGAGAACAGCATATACTAAAGAATAAATTTGAAACATTCTTTTGCAGTTTCAGTTTATTAAAATCTGAGATGTCCCCTTAACTTTCAATCAGCAATATCACACTTTCCTGAAAATCAGAAACATGAAAAACAGAAGAAACAGGGCAACAATTTTCTAATTGGAAGTTAGAGGACAATAGGTCTGTATAAAAAAATGAAATTTTGTAACTTGTATATATACTACACACACACTCCTGGTAAAATAAATGACATATCTAAAATGGGCACCTTATTTTTGGATACTTTTTCTAATTGAATGCATGTTTCCATAACTAATGATTAAGAAGGAAAAGGCCTGGGTAAGAACTTTCTGGGTACGCTGTATAATGAGTTAATACAAATCATATTTCACAAATATATTTAAATAAATTCTTATTTGAGAAACAAAAAATTTTGTTATATGCAAATTTTATTCTATTATGAAAGGTTATAGCATTTATACTGCTACATTAGTGCTTACACTGAACAACTAATATTTAATTTTTTGTCATTGTCATGCTTTTTCTACAAAATGAAGTAAACAAAAACACATAGTACTAACATCAGATCCTTAACGCTTTACAATCACTAACAGACAAGTTTTCCAACTGCAGAAAAATGTGGAGCTCTTCCCATTGTGGGATCCCCCAATAATAACAAGGCATATTCCTAGGCAATGATAGGGATGCCAAAGCCTGTAAAGACCAGTCATTTCATTCAGCAAAGATAGCCAATAGAATGTGTTTAACTCCCACAAATATTGATTTCTTTAATGTAGGTGATATCTAGAAAGAACGGCCGTATGTTTTGTGTAAAAATTATTCTACTGAAGAGCTGAGAGCTAATGACTTAACCATGTAACTGTTTTGGTTCTTTAACATTTAAAAAAATGTCACTTTTTCATTCCAGTTTAGCTTCAGAAGACAGCAACTTCAAATCAAATGTTTGTGTCTATGAAATCCATGAAAAGACTAATGCTGCTTGACTGGATCAGGGAGAAAAATAATGAAACAGTGATGTGCACACAAACTCTTCTCACATGTATGGTGTACAGGCAAATCAAGCAAGTCCTGAGAGTAGGGCACAAGCTGCGTACTGGCATTGAAACTACTACATTTAAGTGGTTAATGAAAAATACTCGGCATTTCTCAACATATTTATACAACTTCTACAGTCTGATTCCCATATCTGTACATCTTACCAATTATATATCATGTTTATGCGATGTACAACTTTGACTATAGATCATGTTTGTTCCAAATTCAATCCCAAGTTGTAGTTAAGGTTCCTTACCAGTTCATAAAATGAAACCTGTATAAAACAAAATGCCAAGAGACAAATTATTTTCTGTTCCAGACAGGTTTCGGTTTTATAAAGGTGCACACAAGAATATACAGGGTACTAACTATTGACTGCCCAATAATTATACACATGATTCCATGTGAAAAGCTAATATAGAAAAGTGTTTTTCATTTTAGGATCAGACGAATATTTAATGAGTTATAACTAGAGCCTGGAAGTTCCGGCAAAATAGCCATAAATGGCTATTTTTGCCTATTTTCAAGATTTTCTGAAAAAGTCTTTTTTGAAAATTTTCTGCCATAAATGCCTATTTTTATATAGTTTTAAGTTTATTCGTGCATTTCAGAGGCCATAATATACAAATTTGGATATTTTGAGCATTGAGAACAAAAGAAATGCTTTTTAAAAATTTTTCCCAACTCAGTATCAATTATCTCTCAGTCGCCCCTCCTCCAGTCCTTTCAGCCCCATTTAAATGTGAATACATGATCTGAGATATAGGGAACTTGGTATTGCCATGTATTAACTTTGCTTTGACTGGACGATGTTAGACGTGAATAATTTTGTTTCAGATGAATGCAGCCAGTGTTAGAAAAGCAGAGGAAAATTAGAAATTTGTATCTCCACATGCTTCACGTTACTTAGGTCTCGCTCAGGCATTGGATGTGTATAGTTGACCAATGATTGTCCCAAGAGGTCATCAGTTGATGTCATGACTCACACAAGGCGAGGTAGGAGAAGACAGGGCTCTGGGGGCCCATGTTTTCATTTTTTTTTTACACCATAAATGCACTGCATACAACCATAGCTATTTATTTTTTTGTATTTGATTAAATTTACCAGAGTCGCTCGCTCTCAGGGGTATGAGACAAATGCGACCACACTGTGCCTTATTCTTGGGGGAGTCTCGCATACGTATGAGGAAATATAAAAGAAAAGTACATTTTTTTATGACAATAGAACAAGGTGGCTATGAATCAACTTTAGAAATGATATTGATTGTTCCAAATAATACATCAAATAAACGAGAATTGTTCGCAACTCGAAGGCACCCCACAGGTCATTTTCTCTTCTTACCCCGCGTCTGGTAGTGGTGGCCCTGAAATTGACCTGAGGGACCTCAAATACTTTATTTTGGGCTTGAAATCAATTTAACTTGGATAATGCAGTTAGTATAAACCATAATCAAAATCGTAGATGAATTAAGTGCAACCAGTTTTTCGCTAGTTTTTGGACCCTTAATATACCTTAGTTTTTAGTTATATTTCCTTCATTCAAAACATTACAAAGGCCTTTTTTTAGTGCCTATTTTAGGTATTTCAAGTGCCTTTCTGCATGTCTATTTCGATCATTTTTAGTGCCTAAACTTCCGGGCTGTAGTAATAAAATTTTGAATTTTTGTGGCGTGTCATTTTTCTAACGGTCAGTTGCACAGCAAACAACCAACCGATGAAAGTATAATTTTTCCTCAGCAGATGGTTGCAGGATTTTTGAAAATGAACTAAAATATTCAATCCTGTTAGAAGCCAAGATCAGAAGAAAACATCAGTTATTTTCTTTCACAATTAAAGCTTATTCCTCTTCGCGTAGAGTGATGTTAAACTTGTTATTATGTGTTACATTCGCCCCACCATATTAGAAAATTTATCACCAGGTTTGTATAGGTTAGCCAAACAAGATCTATTTGAAATTTTTTTTACCCAAAATCAACAATTTTTTGCCAAAATGTGGTAATTTATTCTCCTTCACTATCAAGTCTATTTTTTTTTGAGGGGAGATGCAGTGTTTAATGGGCAATTGATTTTTTACGTTGTCATTTTATGTTGATCAATAAAACAGGGAAATATTTTTTGAGCAATCTTACAATTCCATCAAAACTTACGCGTGAAAATCTTCAATGTAAAAATTGTAGCTTGACGAACGTGACTGATGGAAACAGTATAATAACAATTCTATCAAAAACTTTCAATCAAACTAATTATTTTATGAACTGCCATATTCAAATTAATTAGTGGTTACGAATTTTTTGTCTATTGATTATTCATTGAGTCACATTTTCATACAAAATGCTACGTGTTGCAACAAAGATTTTTCATTTACTTGTGCCTGCAATTGATTTTTATAGTGCCTTGAAATGTTAATAAATGTTTACTGTGCTTTTTTCACAAGAAAGATTTTGACAACCTCAAAATTTTATTTCAGCTTATGTGATTCGTGCAGAACTTGGTCATTTTTTCAAGCTTCATTCAGCTGCGTATTTATAAGGGGGTGTTGGCCCCAAGCCCCCTCTTAGCAGAGATGGACTTCAGGCCTTTGCCATTCTAGGCACTTCTAATTTTGCCACCCCTACGAGATGCTTTAATAATCATGTTTCTTAATTTTTCCCCCCTGAAAAATCATGCTTCCTCCCTAGCTCTCAATTTTCAAAATAAAGCCATCTCTGAATATAGTTTTCAGTATTGTTTCATACTCGTACACAGTCATAACATAAATGAGATGCCATAAAAATTTTAAACCATATTTGTTATTTGTCATTGTATTTCATCGTGACAATTTGTAACTATGAAAATTCCATTCAACAAGCTTAGTCGAGTTAATTGTGTTGCAGAATTACAATCAAAAGAAGTGGTGCAACCATGGCCTCCACATAATCTAGGGCAGGGATTTTGGATCTTTGGCCGGCTTCCAAGCCAGACTTTTCACAGGCCCTTCTACAGTGAATTTATAGCATGAAAAAAATTTTAATTGTCCCGAGCCCCAGGTCTATTCCCTATCAGCCCCACCCATTTGGGGAGGGCCATAGATGATGAATGACACATATAAATCTTCGGAAACTTCTAAGTTGGAACTGGAAAAAAATTTCATCTCAAAGTTGTTAGTGCTACTTAATTTATTTAAATGAGACAAATCAAATGAAAACAGATGTTCATCGAAGCAAAAACATTTTTAATTTTAGGTATCACAATCAAGTAAAAATTTTAAAATGTACACGCACAAGAGGGAAAAAACTGGTTTGTTTCTTCTCGATTTCTCTTTAAGGTTATACCAATGTTATCTAGTTTCAAAAACACCAAGTTGTGTGTTTGGTATATGTTCGGTGAGTTTGGTAGGGTTTGGAAGTGACGTAATCAGTTTATAAAGCATCATAACTCATTAATTATGGGTCATCAAAAAACCGAAAACACTTTCACATTAGTTTTTCACAATAAATCATGTGCATAATTATTGGGTGGTCGATAGTTACCACCTTGTATATGCAGTGATTTATTTGTCATTTTGCAAAACTTAAATTTTGAGAATATCACCCTGACTACTATATAAACCAATGAGTATTAAACAGAGACATGCATATCATTTTGAATTTTTTCATGTTTGCTGTTTCAAATCACTATACAATTGAAATTTAATATTTAATACACTAATAGTTAAACTTCCAATATAAAATTTTCTCTTGAATAGCAGTAAAATGAACAATTACTTTGGTCAAAAATGATAAATTTTTAATATTTAAAATAAAAAATTGAGAAATTGTGTATCTTTTTTAAAAATAGTGACAATGAGATCAACATGCAATAACGTTTGTGAAAAAAAGATTCTATGTCTCCGTAACACTTAAATTTTGCTTTTCCCTCTTGCTTCTATGGCCTCCATTTTTTTTTTTTTTTTTGTTTAAATTCAAGACATGCTTCTTGTGGCTGGTCGCCATATCTACACTGAATGATAAGCTAAATCATGATATCACTAAATTGTGAATAATTCAGTCTCCCTCACCTATTCCTCTCCTGAACTAGTTTAAATGGAAATTATAAACATTTTTCCAAGAAACTGGAGTGTTTTCTAACAAAAGCCACCATTTCCATTGCAAATGAAATGCTAAACAGGCTTTTACTAAATTGTGAATAGTAAACTAAGTTCAAGACAGGTTTCTGTTTCATACAATGTCCGTCTGTCCGTCTTCGACAGGT
The DNA here is from genome assembly GCF_987345545.1 of Pholcus phalangioides. Lineage (NCBI taxonomy): Eukaryota > Metazoa > Arthropoda > Arachnida > Araneae > Pholcidae > Pholcus > Pholcus phalangioides. The sequence goes on along the minus strand of NW_028301600.1, from coordinate 33,310,789 downwards.
TTCACGGCAATAGGTGGAATCTGGGATTGCTGAAATAGTCTTTCATGCATATTGTCACAAAAGTAATAATTTTTATTGCAGTCAGCGGTGAATACGAACAGCAATTAGAATGCCAGTGTACACAAAAATGTTTCATTGCCACCTTATTCTTGGAGTTGAGACGCAACAAGCATTGAACACTCTGACTTTTTAATTGTGTGGAAAGTGTAAATAGGTAGTAATTATGTAATATATCATGTAAGTGTAAATAGGTAGTAGGTCTTTTGAGGTTTTCTCTTGCACTTGGTTTGCAAATTAGACCTCTCAGATAACAAGGGATGGAAAAAAATATGGTATTTAAAGAAAAAAAGATTTGCTTATCAAAATTTTTTATCCTTCATTTCATTTCTAATTTCATATGAAGAATAGGAAATTTTTAAAAAAAAATCCATGAAAATAATGAATAAATGACAGAAGCAGAACTTGCAAGAAAAAAAAAATTCTTTGGGTCAACATTCAAAAAAATTGTGTGCTCACAGAAGTAAAATAAAATATAAAGGCATTGTTTATGGAACAGTTGATGCTAGGAAGAATTCTCAAGATAGAAAATCTTTTTTTTTTACAAGTTGAGATTTTGCAGCAGTTTTTTCACTTTTAACTGCACATCAAAAATGCACTCTCTCTACGTCAACTTCAAAATTTTGTTTTCTACCAAATAGTGAAAAATTTTCCCATGAGGCTGCTCAAAAGTACAAACCAATTGTCATAGCAAATTCCTAAACTTTTATCAAACAAATTCTGCACATTTTTTCCCTGCTATAAAAAGTTATCATAAATCTTAATACTGAAGGCAATTTTTTTTATCATTTAAACCTTCAAAGCTGTTTGAAAACAATGATTTTCAAAAAAAAATTTCTTTAAATATATATACATATATGTAATTATTTAAATTGCAATTTTTAGAGCACATCCAGCAGTGAATTGCAAACTGCAATTTGTTGTTAATAATGATACAGTGAAACCTGTATGAAGCAAAATATCAAGGGACTGAAATATATAATTTTCCATTTTTGATAAAGGTGCATATGAAATCAATCATAGATTCTCTGGACTATTTTTTGATTCCATTCAAGACCAGTTTTTGTCTCATAGAGTGTCATTCTTAGACAGGTTTCACTACATATACCTGATTCAAAATATAAAAAATAGAAAGAGGAATATAAATTTAAAATTACACAAGAGATCACAATTTAGTCTACTCAATATCTAGGCATAATCATAAAAATACATGGAAGAAAAATTATGTGGTAAAGTCTCAAAGACAAGCAAAAAAGAAGAATAAGAAACTGAAATTAAATTGCTCAACCAACAATCCCCCAATGAAAACCCACACATGGATCTATATAATCATTGCAATTTAATTCCAATTTTATCGTTCTTTGTTTTTGCTTAACTTTTGAAAGCGAGATGATGTTCCAAATAAAATTACAAAATATTATGAAGTATAATTCAATATTCATCATAACCCCATAGAGTTAACCACGTTTTCTTTCTCATTTTATCTCACATTTATACATTGCTTTCCTTCATGGTTCTATGAAGGACAAATAAATCGTGCTTTAGGTTATGATGATTAATAATCAACTTGATGAATAAATGCTATTGAATTTCAGTTGCAGAAATTAGATGACTAAAAAATTTGATACTTATTTATTCATCATGCATATAATGTGTATTTAGAATCAGAAATAATCAAGGTAAATAATCAAAAAGTCATCTAATTTCATAGTTTTCAATTAGTTCATTCATAAAATATTATATAAATATTGATAGAGAGTAAATTTAAAAAAATTACTCCAAAATTCATTAGAATTCTTTCAACACCTTGAAAGAAAGTTGCACTGAGATTTATCGTGACCTATACAATAATAACAATGACATCATACAAAAACAAACAAAAGTGCGTCTGACTATTCAAGAAACTTTATGCTTTCTTTTTTTTTAGATTTAGCAACTTTTATTTTTTAAATCCTATTCAATCAAACATCAGTCATGCTTCTCATTTAAGCATTGTGAAAAAAAATTTATAGAGGTGAATCGGTCTCCCAAACAGGATTACAACAGCATGGCACAGCATCACTGGAACTGGAAGAAAATCTGTCTTATGTAAATTTTGGCACATTTTAGTTACATTCACAATATACTTTAAAATATACATAGCATATATTAAATTTTAGCAATTTCAAATACGGTCAAAATATCTATCTGCATTCAAAGAAATTTTTGAAGAGGTGGAAAAATCATGTGCTTTTACTACCGCTTTTCTGGAATCTGGTACATAATGTATTCAAATCACAGAAACACTATATTCCATCTTTTGATACACCACTTCTGTATATAGCTGCACGATAGCTGTAGCGATCAGATAAGCTACGTTTTACATTGCTATTGGAAACACTTGTAACTATCCCGCTTGGCAATGAACCTTGGGCATTATTTTTCTCACATGGCTCATCAACTTCACCAATGGAGGTTTGTAAAAGAGGTGGATCCAATTCAGTATACTGAGCCAATTTTGAATGAAGCAGAAAAGCATATGTCCTGTACCTCTTCAACTGCAAAAAAAAAGGATGGAAAATTAAGAGACTTCACTATAGCATTGCACTAAGCATTGGATATTAATAAATTCACAAAACATTAGTCCCCTATAATAAAAACTAAGTACAGTCAATTTGTGGTGAGTTTGAACATTTGTTTAGGTAATAATTTAAGGGAAAATTTAGAATTTCAATGTACAATAAAACTTGCTTAATGTACAATTAAGGACAATTATTTCATGTCAACTGACTTCGATGTTATTAAATAAATAAATGAGAAAAACATGTTACAGGGATCTGAATCACTGTGTGAATAGGGATAACAACCAGAATACACTTCTTTCCAGAAAATTTCTTCCAATCCAAGTTCATTGCCACTTTTTTTAGAGTTCAATTTGGGAGGGCCATAACCCTTTGAGGGGCACTATATAAAAAAAAATTTTGGCCAAACTAACTTCATATACTCGGTACATAGGACTCATATAAATGTATTTTGCAAATATACTTTTATTTTTATCAAAATCCAGCGAACAACAGGTGGTCGCATAGAAAGCTCTCCTAGGGGTGTAATGCAGGAAAAGCAACATTTTGTTTAGAAAATCCCCTTCCCACAGATTTTGTAGGCCAAAATGATCAACATAAGCATATCGATAGCTGGCACATCTCTTTCAATGGGATGGTAGTGTAAATTTTTCTTCTTTTGAGTGGCTTATAAATTTGTTCGAAATTCTAAATTTTCCATCAGTGGCACTGAAAAAAAATAAGAACATCAAGATTGCAGATGTATCTGACATTGATAGAATTTCCCGAGATGGTCCCACTTATTCCTTGAACTCTGGGTTTTGGTTCTTACTTTTTTCTCCCAAACCATCTGAAATTGTCAAGAAGATCCAGGCATTAGGGAAGTGTATTATCACCAGGATTAGGGGAGTGTTCATCAGCATCATTTTTGTCATCATCCATGCAGTAAGTTTTGTTTTACTTTCTTCATCTGGGGTATCATCAGATGCATTAGACTCCAGATTAGAGGGAAGCTCCGAAATTAGTATAATATTGCTTCCTGTGTACTAAGGAATTTTATAGGCATTTCATCACCAATAAAAGTAATAAATGCACAATATTCGGGGGGGGGGGAACTCAAGGCAAAAGAAATTCCAGAAAATAAAATTAAAATGGTAGAGAGAGAGAGCATATATAGAAAGTAGTCATCAAAAGAAAAAGCTGCTCTAAAACCACTAAAATGAAAGAATGGTTATGTGTGGGACAAAAAATAGCATATGTTGTGTCTTCCATTCTAACCCCCAAAACTCCTCCACAAATACGCATTTCAGATGTTTCAACAATATTGCTGCTATCACCCATTTTCTAGTAAACAAGAAAGAGGGGAGAAAATGAATAAAAACAAGGTCACTTCCCCTCTCAGAGTGGTGGTTTCATACTGACGACACTTGGAGTATCTCATTGCTCTAGGTGTGTGGTGTCCTCAATATGGAACCACCTTTTTAAAACTTCCATAATTTGAATTTAAACTATTTTTAAATTTATTCAATGGCTTGATTTCAACAAATAGGGCAAAATCTATAAAAAACTATCCACAATTTTTGAAAACAAAATTTTTTATTAGGAAATAAATTTTAAAACAAGTATCAAAAATCGAGAAAATGGCAGCTTTTTCACCACTTGCAAAACTGAATCAGTATGATGCTGCCATCTATGACCGAAAATCTAAATCTTAAGCTAGTAAATAGGATTTAAATTATTTCTGTGTGAATATATTAGTTATTTTTTGATGGAATTTTGAAAACATGGTTTCACTATGGGGACACTGTGTGCACCAGAAAGAGATCCAATCATCTGAGCATGCTGCCGAGACATGTATAGACATTATGCCCAGATCACTGGTTAAGGAACAAATTCATTTTATTGATACTAACCTTTTTGATTCTAAGCAATTTAAATAAAAATATACATTTATTTTAGTCTTTTTCCTCAAAGCTAAATTGTTTTTGCTAGTATAACTTCAAGTGCACAGAAGTTCACCCCCTCTCTTTTCCTACTGGAATGTTAACTTCAAAAATGAAGCACAAAAAATATCTAAAATGTTACTGATGAACCGGTTATGAATTTTCCCCACATACAACACACAGCTATGACCCATGCTAATAAAAGAAAGCATTAAAAAAAAACAAGTTTAAAATAAAAGATTCCAATTTTTGGTGACTCTTCAATATCAGACAGCGAACGCAAGGGTCTCTGCCACCGGACTTATCCCGTTGCCGAGATCTCTTCCAGCCCAGCTTCGTGGCAGAGTCTGGAACAAAGTGAGTGTACCTAACAGTCTGAGTGTGTAGCTAGTGTTGTGCCTGATATTTCAGTGCTGCCATCTATACTTCAAATTGTGAGTGAAGTGTAATGATTGAATATTTGTAACGTTGTAGGCCTGTTGTTCTCTGTGGCGAGGCTTTTTAACGGGGAGATCGGTTCGCATTCGTGCCTTGAAATTGGGAACCACAGAAAACCAACTTCAGCCGACCACCACTGTGGGGTTCGAACCCGGATCCTCGCATCGCGAGTCCGTCACTATAACCACTCGTCCACCACAGCGGCTTCAATATCAGACAATGTTCATTTTATTTTAATATTAGTATATACAAAAGGTTAATCACCTACTCTGAGCAGGTTTTTTTTTTCAGGTTTTAATCTATCAGAAACATAGAGTGGCTTCAATATTACCACAATAAGTCTAAAATTTATTTGATGCGATACCATTTCATGATTTACATCTTTTGAAATGAAAACATTTTCAAAATTTATGTCGGGTGTGGGGAATTTTCCCCTGTGGAACCATTCACACCCAAAATAACATGACGGAAAATAAGGTAATATAATAAGAAAATGCTTGCATTCCAATTCATTTCAGAATTTAATTGAACAACACACCAAAAACAACAGCGAATGTCTCGCAAGTGGCTTGATCAATAGTTTCAAAAACGAATTCATTTTAACGATTAAATTTTGAATTCTTTCACAAACTATATTATTGAACATTTCGAATTCAAACCATTTATTAGTGTTATTGCTAATCAAAATTAATTATTATGTATCACATTTTATTAAATGACCAATTTTGCTTATGTGAGAAAAGTAGGCTGTGATCACAGAATGCCCACGTGAAGGAAGTGCTACTTGATTCTGACCATGGCATCTGACTTGAAGCGACATATTTTTTCCAATGTGATTAAAATTCGGTAATCAACCCATGTGGAATCCCCGGTCAGTGTTGATATATAGTGTTTGTATTCATCCTTCCAAGATGGCACCCATAATGTATCCAAATGCTTTAAGAATTCATGGTGTTTTCCTCCTTGTTTGCCTTTATCATTGGTTCTTTCTTTGATTTACCAGGGAAAGGATTATTACTATTCCAAATTGTAAATGTATTTAATTGCAAATGAACAAGATTTGTAAAAATCCAAAGACAAAACTGGAATAATTTTTTGGCAGTATTCTAGTGTTTAAAATAAAAACAAAATAGCTGGGACTCGTGTCTCATCTCTGACCACTCCCAAGGGGAAAAGTCATAAAGCAGTAGATTGCCAGGTAAATTTGGTTTCAGACCCATGCTTCAGAGAGTGCAAACACGATTGCATATTTAGTGCATATTAAAACAACACTAATTCTAATTGGATAACCATGTGCACATATTTCTAAGATGGTCACTATACAATCGAAACCTCAGAGTCAATTCCATTAAAAAATATATATTAATTTCTAATTGAGCCAGGTGCAAGTGGCTTTGTTTGAACTTGAGTAATGAGGATTGGCTGAATTTTGTCATCAATGAAGGTATGCATTCATGGGAACTCAACTCATCAATGCCTTGCTCTATGCTCCATGTCAAAGTAGAACACTTGAGTCTAACATGCTTTGGTGGGAATAATTTTGTGTAAAATAAAATTTCTGGATATGTGATTTCATAAGAGTAGGTAACACATTAAATCTCGTTCAAAGTGTTTCAGGAATGTGTAAGGTGCAGTTGACAAAACAGATTCTGACGGTACATTTATTCAAATGAAATAGAATTACTTGTGAGCTTGTAAAATGAGTCTCAAATCCAAAAAAAATGTTTTATGTTGAGAGGTTAAGGCTGGGATTACACTATAAAAGTTTTGTAAAAGTTCTTTTATAAAACTTGAAAAATGCAGTCAATAAGCGTATTGGTTGTTAGATTAGAGCAAATGTAAGCAATGGGCTCATTGGTTGTTTTTTTCAGGTTTTGTAAGAGATTGTATATCAAACTTTTATAGCATAATTCCAGCCTGAGACTTGTTGAACTTACAAATTACATTAACGCACTAATGCTATTTAATGGGGGACCATAAGGTATATTTTCCATAAAACAGTATTCCTTGTTATGTGATTGCTGGTTAAAGAGGTTTGACAGTGTATGTAATTAAATTAATCCCATTGATCCTTGTTTGATATATTTATTAAAGTGTGAAATATGTAACATTATATACCTCGTACTGCATGTACCATTCTTTCTCCATGAAATCTTTTGAGGAACGTGATCGCTTACTTGTACCAGATGTAAATGAAAGATGTTCTTCCAGCTCTTTCTCCAATTTAGATATATTGCTCTCAATTTCTGTAAGCTGCTCACGCTAAAAGTTAGAAAATGATCATTACAAATATATTACAATATATGTACATGATATCATGGAAAGAATTAAACATTTAAAATGGAAATGGACTGAACATATTGCAAGACAGGACAACAAATGTGCCACGAGTATTCTGAATTGGCACCCCCATGGTGTTAAACGTCCGAGGTGTCCCCAAACAAGATGGATTGATGAGATCCAAAAAGTAGCAGGAGTCAGCAGGATGGCAAAAGCATCAGGCAGAGTAAAATGGAAAAAATTAGAGACCTTCATCCAGCAGTGGATTGAAAATGGTTAATGATGATGGTATGTACAGTAGGTGGTGCTTATTGGAATCACTGATAATTTTATCATTTTGGTATTATCTCTTGCAAAGTACAAGACCAGACATATATCATATTATATATATATACATGGGAAAACCTTGCTTACAACATTGGTGAAAATGCAACCACCTCAGATGTAACAATACTTTTTTTGTCCCTTTTGGCATTTTTCCATGAAATTCCTAGAACTGGAGCTCATCATATTAAGAGAATGTTTGTTTGTTGTTTTATCAGGGTGTCTACCATATACCAAAAGCAAAAATTCAGTGACTTTTTGGTGGCCTTTTCTCGTTTGATAAAATGAACCACAATGGATGTTTTCTTATATCAGTGGTTCCCAAACTATGAGTCATGACCCCCTAGGATGTTTTCTTATTAAAATAGGGAAATGTGAGTGAATTTACAAAATCAAAACATTTGATAAGAAATAAATTTAAATCTTTTGCAGCTTTTGTCTGAGCATGATGATGATGTCAATACATATATATTTTGATCAACTATACAAATCTTTGATGTTAGGAGGGGAAGGGGCCCCCCTTCATTCTCCCATGTATCTATGCTCATAGGAAGCACTATCTTACAACATGTTAGTCAAACTTCGTTACTGAGAAAATAAAAGGGACTGAGGAAATTATTTCACTTAGGCCAGGATTATACTATAAAAGCTTGATAAAAATTTTATAAAACCTGAAAAATGAAACCAATAAGGTTATTGTTACATTCTAGCAAATGTAACCAATTGGCTTATTGGTTATTTTTTCAAAACTTTGTAAAAGATCTTTTATAAAACTTTTGTAGTGTATTCCCGGCATTAGATGCAATTTCTTATTATCAGATAAAGTTTTTAAAACTCATTTAAATGAGACTCAAGACATGTTTCATACAAAGTGGTAAAGTGTGTTAAGCAAGTCCATTTAATGGCACTCAACTGTGCAATCTATTTGCAATTTGCTCATTTTTGCAGCACTATAGTCATTTTGCGCTTCACAATGATTTATTCAAATGAGACCTAGTAACGTGTAGTAAGTTTCTAGCCAATTACAAATGGGAATTATAACCCAGTCCTCAGTAGCATTGAAGCCGGGGACGCTGTGGGTGCTCAAGCACCCATGGTAATGAGGCTTTTCGGATCCCATGATTTTTCCCTCTTTCTTGAGGGACATACAAGGTAACCAATATGGCGACTTCCTGCTCGACTCATGAAAGACACAAATTTAAATTAAAAAACGTAGAAATGAATAGTTTTTTTATATTTCTAATGGGAGCTAGATATTTCGAAAATTTTCAAGTTATCGATCTGCCTGTTTTTGCTTCCAAAAATGCTGTGAAATTTCTGCAATGTAATTTATGGGCCCATAATTAATTTCAAAACATCCTAAACTATATGGATTGATGCAGTTGGATATTATAAGACAATAACTGAGACATTAATTTTCATTTTTGTACTTGAGAAAATATAAATAAAAAGTTGAAATCAATTGTCTGGCTAACTCTGTTGACAGATTTTGTTCCTTTTTTACTTTTTCTTGGCACCACTGGATCTATGTCACTTATTTCCGGGACATACTAGATACACCCCAACTTCATGAACTACCAATGCTTTATCAAGTAACAATTTTAACTCAATGAGGCTTTTTGGATCACGTGATATTTCCTTTTTCTTTGAGGGATATACAAACCATGGACAAAGTAACCGATATGACGACTTCCTGCGCAACTCATGAAAGACACAAATCAATTAAAAAAACATAGAAATAAATCTTTTTTTTTTCTTTTTGATGGGTGCTAGATATTTCAAAAATGTTCTTGAAGTTCAAGTTATCAATCTGCATGTTTTTGCTACACAAAATGCTTGAAAATGCTTGTTATGGAATTTCTTCAATGTAATTTATAGGCCCATAATTAATTTTAAAACATCCTAAACAATATAGATTGATGCAGTTGGATATTATAAGGCAATACAGACACATTAATTTTCATTTTCATGGTTGAGAAGATATAAATAAAAAATTGAAATAAATGTTATTGCATGAATATCCTACTGAAAAGTAGGTCCGGCTAATTATTTTATGTTTCATTTTCTGGGCTTCATATCTCTAATCAAACTAAATATTTCAAAAATCTATAATTCAATTCAATTTTTAAAATTATTGATGTGGTGGTAAATTTCAGCATTTCTACAGTAAAATCAGCAATTTTAACATTGATTTCTATGGGGACCATCCTGTGCTTGTCCCTCAAAGTGATGCTGATGATGATTATGACATCTATTCAAAAAGGCTCATGCAGAAGTGAATCAACACCCTATTGACTTTCCCACTTTGTACAGTTCTGATTGATGAATAATTCAATTATTTTAAAATTCATATTTTCTTTTTCAAACATATACATCAAATATGCTGAATTTTTGCCTAGATTTGAAAATTCCTTCTTTGTACAATAAATTTGTTAACCCTTTTGTGGTCAAGGTAGACTTCACATAGAACCGCATCAGGAAGCAACAGTACTTCATTATTATAACAATCCCTTACGATTGAGGAAGACTCCTGTGAATTCGGCTTCTTAACAGAACTTATAAGCTATACAAAAAAGGCAGTGTCAGACACTGCTGCAGCTATTTTCTTGGGAACGTATATCGTGTATAGTAAATTCAAATTAAATTACATTACAAACCATGGACAAAGTAACCGATATGACGACTTCCTGCGCAACTCATGAAAGACACAAATCAATTGAAGAAACATAGAAATAAATCGTTTTTTTTTCTTTTTGGTGGGCGCTAGATATTTCAAAAATTTTCTTGAAATTCAAGTTATCAATCTGCATGTTTTTGCTACACAAAATTCTTGAAAATGCTTGTTATGGAATTTCTTCAATGTAATTTATAGGCCCATAATTAATTTCAAAACATCCTAAACAATATAGATTGATGCAGTTGGATATTATAAGGCAATACAGACACATTAATTTTCATTTTCATGCTTGAGAAGATATAAATAAAAAATTGTAATCAATGTTATTGCATGAATATCCTACTGAAAAGTAAGTCAGGCTAATTATGTTATATTTCATTTTCCGAGCTTCGTATCTCTAAGTGAGTTCAATATTTCAAAAATACAGAACTCAATTCAATTTTTTAAATTATTGATGTGACAAAAACCCCTCTAAATTTCCGCATTTCTATGGTAAAATCAGTTTTAACATTGATTTCTATGAGGATCATCCTGTGCCTGTCCCTCAAAGTGATGATGATTATTATGATGTCTATTCAAAAAGCCTAATTTGTGACACAGGTCTTAGAATGCCCAGAATTTATTAGGAAACTGAAATTTTCTATAAATAAATCTCAAGACGAGTGAGCACTCACAGGTTAGAAACACTTCTGACACACTGTCAGTCCTCCTGAACTGAGGATGTTTATATATATAATAGCCACCTCAGTTCGTATATAGCACATATTACTCAATAAAATTCAATGCTTTTGAATAGTTTTGAAATTTTTTCTCAAGTTGGCATCAATTTCCTTACTTTTGGATAACCAAAGGCTGATCAATTAAAGTGCTTACATATGATCAAGTTCTATTTAGCACAAGTGTGTACACAAATAAAATTGTGATTCACATGATAAACTGAAATACCAAATGCTCTTGCCTTCTGGTATTAGATGCAACACATTTAAATAGGTCAGCATAAATCACACTCTGCAAATTGTACTCATCAAAGTTGTAACTGCCCTACTTTTGATAAAATCTCTTTGTCGAAATACCTTGAAATTCCTGTTGATGCAAATTTGAAATGGAAAATCCATATTGCACATCTAACTAAAAAGCTTAGATATTTCCTTTCTAGGCTTCATCACATACAAAATCTTGTTAATAATCCTTTTCTACATTCCATATACTATGCTTGGGTTCAATGATCACTGCAGTATGGAATAAATATTTAAGGATGCGACTATAAAACCAATCTACTTCCAATCATAAACATCCAACAAAAGTTTCTTAAAATTTTTAGCTATTCAATTTCAAATAATGATTCCACCGCGAAACATATCCTTGATATACAGCAACTGGTTTTCTACAAATTGATCCTCTTCTCCTGCACAAAAACAAATGTTTATGGTCTGCAAAAAATAAAATGTCTTTGAGAAGATTCAGTGAAATCTATGAAATTCCTTTACATAAAAAGGAAATATTCCATAAAATTTCTTCCATTTAGTGCCTAAACTTTTAATATATTACCTCTTATGATTTTTCAACTAACATACTGTGTTCAAAAGAGGATTGATCCAATTATATATCACTTCAAATTTTGACATTTTTTTTTAGACATGAATTGTATTCTAGATTTAGAACTTAAATCATAGATAAGATTAACTAGACTGCTCATCTTATTGTTTGGTCCTCTCTTCCCCCTCCCCCCTCCCATGATGAATTCAATAAAAAGAACATGGTATCCATAACTTGGCGTGCTATCTTTATACTTGGCAACACGCTCCTTGTTATGCACAAAGGATGAAAAAATTTAGATTACGTTATTTGTGGCTTTTTTTATAACTGGAAATAGAGCATACTTTATTATGCAAGAGAAATAAGTATACAGTGCCAACTTTCACTCATGAGATTCTTAATCAAAATTAGTGCAATAATTCTATTTTTTTGCATCATAAATTTTTTATTTTCCCTCTTATTTTTCACGGTTAAATATGTACGTAGTTCATAATACAGTACATGATTTTATAATGCATTCATTTTTGAGTAAAAACTATATTGGAGCTAGATTAAAAAGAAATACATAAACATTTTCCATCATAGGAATTAATTAGAATTCCTTGAAGCCAGAACCATGGTTGCTCCCACATCCTGCTGCAGGGTACAAGGCTGGAATTTTTGGTGGGCCCTAACAGGATTGACCTATGAAGGGGGGGCACAAAAATTTTCTTTCAGAAATATTTTTAGTTACAACCCTCCAAAAAGAAACACTGATCTAGGGTGATTATATGACCCACATTTCCTGTATTTTCATGTAATTTTGCAATCTCGACTTTTTCATGAAAATATAATTATTTTCTGTATATTTTCAACAAAGCCTATTGAAATTTCTATTCTTTACTGAAATTAAGTATTAAAATTATTTTCCCAATCCTATAAATTATAATAATTATGATTTTAAATAAGAGTATTCATCTCACATATTTGTCATGTTAACATTGATGGTGCATTTTCTGCTTCTTGTAATTTTTTGGCAATTTTAGCAATAATTAGCAATTTTGCTTACATTCTGCATCATTTTTGTTGGCAATTGGCGATTTTCCTGTATTTTTTGTTGAGGAAATATGATCAGCCCACATATATGCTACCGACATTATTAATTCAATAGTTAAAAATATTTTGAAGCAATATCTTAAGCGCAACATTTTGCTGCCAGATTTTAGGCAACATTTTTTTAAGCACAGAAATACCTCAGGTATGCATGACCATGTCCTATTTTGAACATTGTCTTGTAACTCATCATTGTTACTCTACACATTTTCGCCCAAGTGGAATATAGTTTAGAGGGGGTTTTAATTGAGGGGGGGACAAAATTTAATGGCAGAAATTCATACACAAAAAAAAATTCAAGCACTTATAAAAAGCACTTGAAAATTATTATTTTTTCACGGAATGCAATGATTTTTCAAGGACTTTAAGCCCAGTTTATTTGGGAAATAGAAAAAGTGGGTTTAATACCGCTTCAAGAATTTTCACCAATATGACTGCCCTCCATTTCTCTCCTTATGAAAGGAAAAAGTCATCAAGAGGGTGCTAGAACTCCCAATGCTACTGCAATATTGCACATGTAAACAGGGCTTTAAAGACTTGAAAATGAACTTTTTTTAAGGACTGTACAAACCCTGTAGTATGCCAAGCCTCTATTAGTAGGACACTTGGTGAAAAAAAAATTCACATAAATAGTAATACAAAAAGGAAAAGAAAATTTAATTTACTTGTGTGGAAGGTAATTTTGCCATCTTTAATAAAAGTTTCATTGTAACCTAAAGCACTGCAGGATTTCAGCATATCGGATGATTTTTGAAACACTCATGGTGTTCACGCATGTAGTACCCATTAGAATAACAAGGAATTCTTTCTTTCTACTCGTAAAAGTACCCACTCATCACATGGTTAGGTGCAGGAAACAAAAAGCAACCCTGCATGCATGATCTAGTGTTATATTATATCTATGACTCAAATATTTCTTTCTTGGCGTGTCTGGCAATCATGTTTTTACATGCACCATTTTCCCATTTTATGTAACACATGTTCCCATTAGCCGCTTCGGTTGTTGTCTATTCCAAATTTATAATCCCAATTTTCCATATTTTTCTGGCTAGTATTTATATACGGGGTTATTATAAAAAAAACTATCCTAACATATGGGCCCCTAACTATCATACCATTCACAGAAACTGAATGAAATTTTTGCATAAGGTATTTTGAGGTATGCACTCAAGAATGATATGGAAAACAACAGTGTCACTCTAACAGTTACGGTTACAGTGAGAAAATTTCGAAAATATCAAATGGCAACACCAAGTTTTTTGTATTGGAATGCGATCTCCATACTGAAAAACACTAAATAGCGTTGGAATGGCACCTGTAGCACGAAAATCCCCGGAGCTAGGCAAGGAAAAAGTAAAAAGGACTTTGCCATGCACCAGAGCATTAATGTTCGTTTCATTCGTCACACCGTTTCTTCGGCTGAGATCCCAGCCTGATTAGTCCTCCACAAGGTCATGTGGAAAATTTGTGAAACACAATAAAATGCTTTATTTTATGCTGCTTCTCTGTCCTTACTGGTTGTCCTCACTTTTAACCTATCTGCCGCCGGTGATTTTCATGCTACAGTTGCCGTTCGAACGCTATTTAGGGTTTTCCACAATGGAGATCACATTCCAATACAAAAAACTTGATGTTGCCATTTGATATTTTCGAAATTTTCTCACTGTAACCGTAACTGTTAGAGTGACACTGTTGTTTTCCATATCATTCTTGAGCGCATACACCAAAATACCTTATGCCAAAATTTCATTCAGTTTCTGTGAATGGTATGATAGTTAGGGGCCCATATGTCGGGATAGTTTTTTTATAATCACCCTGTATATATGGTCATTATAAACAAATGACTTCATTATCATGAAATAACCATAACTCCAATGAAATAACAACCTTATGTATAGTATTTGATTGCACATGACTATATTTTGCATATTTAAAAGGTATACCTTTTAAATCTTGGTTTATTTTGATCATTTTTGATCAAAACCAACTTCATTCAAAAAATTAACATGCATGCAAATGTAACGAATTAGTTTCAGCAACATCCCGTGATTCTTGCATCCATAATACAGTAGACATGTGGATAACTCGACTATCCGGATAACTCGACATCTATTATTCCCTTGGTTGGCCCAATACTAATTTCAATGAATGGGAAACTCTCTAACTCGACACATGTTTGGCTTAACTCCGCTTAAATCGACTACGACTTTTGTCCCTTTACTACAACTGGTTTTTACAATTGCTCGTATTTTACTATTATAAGAATTTTTTGACATTGTCCATGAGTACTTAGATCATCCTTTGTTTCTTTGTTCTATATGATGAGTCCCTGTTTTGGGCTATGGGTGGGGGGTGTGCGTGTGAAGAATGAATTTTTGAAGCCTCTTGGCTGGCCTATCATTTTAGTGGCGTTTCCAGGACAGGTCTTTCATTCTTTTCATGGTCAAAAGAAGTGTGGATGATCTCTAAAGTGTGGTATGATCCCTGTTGGATGTTGAAATTGTTAACATCCAATAGGGATAAAAATCTTATCTATTGTAAATTCTGATATTGTCTGCTGTGGAGAATGCTTTTGGCAGAACTCGGTTTTATGATTTCTTAGAAAAGGAGTAAAAGAAAGAGCTAAAGCCTGGTTAGATGCTGAATGTGTCATTTGGTTATCATTGTGAGTATCGATGGCCGTGAATGCAATGGCTCCACATGAACTTCATACTTTAACTTTAAAATCAAAAGTTGAAATTTTCAAAAAACTAGAATCGGGTAAAACTCAGAGTGAACTCGCCGAAGAATATGGAGTTGCATGGAACCCATTTCAACATTTGCTAAAAATGAGGGAAAGTTTTTTTCAGCATTTGAATCTTATAAACCAAGCAGAAAACATATAAGAAATCAGAATTCAGTGATGTAGAAGAAGCAACTCTTTTGTGATTCAAATCCCTCAATCTCACTCAATCCCATTATCAGGACAAGAGAAGAAAAGATTTTGCAAAAAATCTAAATTGAGGAAATTAGGAATTGTCCTAAGTATGAAAACTTTTTACAGTAAAAAGTTAATTAATTTTCTTAGATTATTTCTCTTGAAGATTCCTCCCAGATTAAGTGTGAAGAAAGCATAAATAGCACTATGGGTGATTGTATGAACGATGAATTTGTGAGTATTAACTCTGATCTTGTAACTTCAGGACTTTTAGCAGGCGACGATATTCTAGAATGACTCACCCAAAGCAAGTGCTTCATGTTTCGAAGAAATAGAATCAGAAAGTTCAGATGAAGAAGTACCTGCAACATTTCTCCATGATGCACTAAAAACTATAGATGTGATGCGCCACTTCCTACACAGTCAGGAAAAAGCCGAACAATCGCAGTATAAACTGAATAGTGTAGAAAAATTTTTGTTTTCTCTTCGGAAAGAAAAACAAGCAAATGTACTTGATTATTTTTCACAAGGTAAATTTTTTAATACGTTTTGATTCTATTTTGAAACAACCCCGAATTAAAATAAATGAGAATTAACATTCTATCTAATATAATTGTTGGAATGTATATAATTACGTACACAAAAAAGATCGGACAAAAATTTAGAGTGAAACCCTGTCAACTCGATATCCACTTAAGTCGACATGTTTGTCGATACTTTTGGGGTGTTGAGTTACCAAGAGTCCACTGTATAAGCCACAGGCAAACTCAATGAAACATTGGCAATTTCCAGATTAAGTCATTTATTAAAGTCAAAAACACAATTAAATTAAGTTACAATACTTTAATTGAAATACATCATTAAGCAAGAATAGCCATGATCTCAATGAATAAGATATGAACAGATCTCACCACTTATGTTGTTGACTATCCACACAGATTATGAAGATCTAGCTGACTTCTCAGGGGAATCAGACTGGGAATGGTGGGCAATTTGACCTGATCAATGGAAGTGCATGATCCCAGTTCATGAATCAGCACACGTTACTAGCGGGAAGGTCACAATTCACGAGACAGCACATCAATGACATGGCACACACCATCAGCGGGAAAACCACAGTTCATGAATCAGCACATCAAGACACAGCTTGCCAAGACATTGGAAGTTAGTAGAAGGGAAGATAACGTACAGAAGATGATTTCATCACACGAGGAAGATGACGGCCATTACTTTTCATTGTAAGCTCTTTTGAGCATCCCGGAACACTGTACTGCAAAAATGCGGATGTAAATCATATTACGACGATCATCGCTCACATCGAACACTTTGTCTGATTAGAAATATATGAACTCCTCAGACTAGATGAGTAAAATCATCATTAGAGGATAAAGACTATCTGGACCAGCCAGAGTAGTTTAAGCTCAGTAGGATTAGTCACACATTTTAGCGATTAACACAACATTGTAGGCTGTTAGGAAATTATCGTGAAGAGCCTCGTGGCTGCTCTTAGCACAGCTGGATGAACAAAGAAGAAATGCCATGATGTGATGTCTAGCTGAACTATTTATAGTGGAAGTGAACAGGTTTATTCTCTGACCAATCGTCGTAGGCAGGCACTCGCCGTAGGAAGAAACTGATGACGTCATTTAGATGATTTACATACGGACATGTGGCGTTGATTTATGTTCAACATTATTACGTTTTGGTGGCAACAGTCTCAATGAGATGGAGGAAGTTGATCAGGCTCTCCCCATATTATTTACATGGCTATTTAATTATGAGATCATGGAACTATTAAGACGCACAGGAACCTGTGGGTACCTCCACCCATGAGATAAGGCATTTAATAATACCACATATTTTCACTATATATATTTATATATATCAACACAATAAAATATCATGGCATTAAACATAAATAAAAGAAATATAACAAAGAAATTCTTGTGACTTGACCGGATCCTCTCCCGGAGGACTGCTTAGTGTTAATGGAATGTATGAGCCCATAGGGTGATATGTTACACAAACATGACTGTTTAGGATACGAAAAATCGAAGTAGCATTGAACCACACGTATGTGCATTTGAAGTTTTTAAATTATGTTTGGAGAAAACTGTGGGCTGATTGCATCATCAAACATGATTTTGAGAGGCTAGCTCATGAATAGGAGACAAAATTTGTCAAAAAGATTGCATCCTTGGAGAAAACCATGGGACTGGATGTGAATGAGGATGACATTCAAGAACTAGTAGTAGAACATGGCTAGGAGTTGACCATGAATGAACTGATGGATCTCCGTTGCATGCAACAGCAAGAGCTTATGGAGGGTATCTCGTCTGAGGAAGAGAGAAGTGAAGAAAAGTCCCTCACTTCAAATGAGAGTAGAGAGATGTATAGAATGTGGGAATCTATGCAAAATTTTGTAGAAAATAACCACCCAAATAAAGCTGTAGGGGTGCAAGCAATGAGTCTGGCTAATGACAATGCATTTTTTCATTTCCAAAGAATACTAAAAAGGAGGCAAGAGCAAGTGTCATTGAATAGGCTCTTTTTCAGCCACACAAAAAGAATAAGTTCACAGACAACAGTGAATGCATAAGTTATCCTAAACGATAGTCCTCTTCTCTCTCTCATCTTATTTATGTTCAAACAAGCCCTTACATTCTCCTCACCCATTTATATATATGGCTGAGGGGAATGTAAGGGCTTGTTTGAACATTTGACAACCAGTTTTGTGCAAACTGAGATGTTGTTTTTTTACACAAAACAAGATGTACGGTCCTCTTATTTTCCCTGAGGATTTATTTCAGATGTAGTTACAAATCTGTTATTGTTATCAGCAACAACTGGTCTCAATGTGATCATATTAAGCAGCGGGCACTGTAGGCTATAATTTTTTTTTTCATTTGCTATGATTGACTAAAATGAAAGATACATTAAAAAAAAGAAATAAATTTTAGGGCATTTAAACTTTTTTTTCTTCATACCAAGTCTTGCAGAAATTGATATGTTGACATTATAAATAATACAAACTAATACTTACTCCATTTAATCTACTATGTGAAGAGGGCAACAATGGCCTTTGAAATTTATTGTGAGATGAACCAATGCCTCCTGCCAGAGGAGGAGCTGAAAGACTAGCTGCCACATAGTTTATAGTGTCAATCCAACTCTGTAGTTCTTTGTGATCACTATAATAATAATGATAATGATGAGGAATGGTTAATCAAATAAATGGGGATGAAAAATCATAAAAAAATATAGGTTTGTTTTTTTTTTGTCATCATACAATCATCAATGATAAGATCATCTCATAATTTTTTCCCCAAGAAAGAAAAAAACGAAGACATTCAAGGCTGTAACACACATTTTTAATATTACAGCATTTGAAAAAAAAAAGCTATAGTTTTTGATAATACCAAATTAACATAAAATAATTGCTGCACATCCTTAGGGTCCTTCAGGTATTATATGGGCACCCATGGGGGTTTCAAATTTGCTGACTTTTGATGACAAGGCAGGAGAAAGGGTTGGAATGACTACATAAGCAATGAAATTGAAATGGGCCCATATGAAATTGAAAGATGATGTATGCCTTTTGAAAGCATGTATGTAAATTGGAAGGCCTTATCCTTCTGGTACTCACAGTAGAGGGGCCCCAAAACATCACTTGGCCTGGGAGCCACATGATGCTGTAGGATTTTACAGACATGGATTATATAGCACGATTGGAGCTAGACAGGGGCAATGCAGGTTACATGTTGTGGGTAACAATCTTGAACAGATAGCAAATTTTAGCAGGCGGGATGTTCTCAAGGTTTTCTTGGGGGGAAGCATACTTGTGGTGGAAGGTTTGGGGGGGGGGCAAGGGGAATCTTCCTGAAAAGTTTTAAGCTGCCAACTTTCAAAAATAATTTTTAATTAACAGAAATTGATTAAAACAACATACAGTAGGACCTCTGAAATCCAGACTCCTCAGGACCTAGGTTGTTGTATCTGGCAACAGGATGTAAAAACAGAGTCAAGACCGTCCAGTGTGTGTGTTTACGTCCTGTATCAATCCCGGTAGCTGCGTTATGTCTTTCACTATATTCTATACATTAATTATTAATCAAGTTAGTTCTCGTTATGTTTTCATTAATAAATGGTATATAATAATATCGCATGTCTTTCAATCAGCCTCACCTCAGATAAAATAATTGGAGACGAGATAAAGAAACTTCAATTCCGGTAAGCCGCTTTCTCTTTGTTATCAAACTAAGATGGATCCTGAACAATTCGACAAATTTTTGGGCGCGTTTCAAACTCAACAACGTGAATTATTTGACGCATTTTTATCGATGCAGTTAAAGCAACCGGCCATGATTCAAACATTCGATACTTTCGATCCAAAGAAAGAATCTTTCATAATGTATATACAGTGCTTCAAAAATTTTCTTGATATGGAAAACGTGTCATCCAACAAAGAATTGTGTGCTCAAATACTTCTGAACTCTGTAGGTGTCTCTAATTATAATACTTTAGCAGCATTGGTTTCGCCATGCCTATGCAACGTCCCTTATGGGAGTTGCTTGCCCGGTTCGAAATATCCAGTAATTGTAGTGGCAAACGACAAGTGGAAAATTATTACAAATAAACTTTAGCATGAAAATATTATTTATTAGGTTCGAATGTATAAGCTAGACAATTTTAACAGTAGATTAATTCAACATAGAGCCCTCTATTTGACATTGACAGAAAGATACGGTTTCACCGGTTTATGGTCATCAATAGTCAATCTTCTACGCCGATCGGACATCCGATGTTGATAGTCACTTCGGCGTAGTGTATCCCCGTAAGTATCAGTGGAGGTCTTTCGGTTGAGAGCCGGATCGCTTCGATCAGCACCAGGGGGCCTCTCGGTTGAGAGTCGGATCTATTCTAGCAGTGGCCTCTCGGTTGAGGGCCAGACCACCTCGATCAGCTCCAGGGGGCCTCTCGGTTGAGGGCCGGATCTATTCCAGCAGGGGCCTCTCGGTTGAGAGCCGGATCTCCAAGATGTTACTTACTGCACGTAGCCTTGACAAGGCCAGCTGCTACGTTACTTTCCGTCTATCATCAGCAATGAAGTATTTCGACTATGAAGATAAATTAATGCTTTCGATTCCGGACCTGCCGGGAAACAAATTCAGATACTATAAACTATTTCATTTTAAATAACTATTAGCTTATTTTCCCAGCCTAAGGCCAAATGATACGGTAGCAAGACGGAGAACCGTCCAACTAGAGGGCTTCAGTTGAATGAACAAAACAAAGGATGAGCGCCAAGTCAGACCTGTTACAACGTACGGCCAGTATTTAAAGGAAAAACTTCCGACCGCATGTGTCTAAACAAGCCAATCGGCTTCAAGGTCACCTCATCTGCATGTGATCGCAGCCACACGATCACCGCTGCCGATGAATAGTAACAATATTTATGACAACAACAGATTTACGTAACGGCGACTACAGACTTTTATACCGGGGGACCATCGGCACGTTACATGAGCGCAAGTGAGCGACAAAGAGGGAGGAATTTATACTCCCATTTCACAAAAAGTTTAAGACCACATGTCCTCGCAAGGCCTTTTCGCCAACAAAATATCTGATTTACATACTCATGCGTCACTAAATAATAAACATTACAAATAAAATATTACATCGGAATCTGGCAACATGACACAATCCAGAGAGCTGATCAGACTCTCCCAACTATGTAAACAATAACCAAACAAGACAAGCTCGCCTACCGAACGAGCTCACATATGACAAACTCATCAAAACATTCGAAGTCCATCTGTGTCCAAAGAAGAACATAGTAGTGGCACAACATAAATTTTTGTCTACCTATCAGACAGAAAATCAAACAATCGCGGATCATGTAGCAACTCTGCGACAGGATATTATCAACTGTGAGTTTGTGTCACCTTGCCAATGCAAAATGTCTATAGCGGATATATTTCTACGTGTGCAGTGTGTTTGTGGAATTTGGGACAACTCGATACATGAGCAACTTTTACAGTCTGAAATACTTGAATATGATGACATTTTGAAGAGAGCAATAGCTCTTGAAGTATCAAAAATCGACTGTTGCGAACTTTAAAAAAAATCAACAAGTGCAACTTTTGATGAAGTCAAAAAAGTTGTGAAATCCAGACCAGCAAAACCTTACTCGAGTACGTCGCGAAACACAGCTGTATCTTATCCAAGAAGCAAGAACCGCCAGCATTCCAAATCCAGTTCCAGAATAGACTTTGTAAAATTGGGTATACAAAATCTTTGTATTTGTTGTGGTCAAGATAATCACATTGCAAATGATTCAAAACTAATCCAAAATCTCTCAAGTGCAGTGCCTGCAAGAAAACGGGACACCTCAGAAAAGTATGCATTAAGACACTGCTAGGTGAACAGAGCGAAAATCCATCAGAATTCAAATCAACCAATCATGTGTCCAATGCCGAAGCTTTTCGTTGTTATAGTGTGCAACAAATTATCGACATATTTCAACACCACGAGCAACAAAAGTATATAGACAAATATTTCATCATGATCAACATTGAAGGCCGAGAGGTAAGATTCGAAGTGGACTCTGGTGAAGGATTTTTACATTTATTCCATGCGATGCATTCCATAAGCTGAACATTCGAACACAACTTCAAAATTCAACTGTTGCTTTCTGATCATACACTGGTAATGTGTTCCTGCCTGATGGAAAAGTGGATGTGAATGTGGAGTACCAAGAGAAAATATTCTGTGTTCTACGTTGTTCCAAAGGAATATGATGCATTATTAGGACGTGTTTGGATAAGGCATCTAAAAATAAGCCTAGAAGATATCGACTCTCAAAAACCAGCTGATTTGGGAACATTACAAGTTCAACAAACCAACTGCATGGATAACATTATTTCTAAATATCCAAAAATTTTTGAAGAAAAAGTTGGTTGTATCCCAGGTTTCAAAGTCTCATTGCAGCTACGTGAAAATTGCAAACCAGTTTTCCATAAGGAATGTGAAGTTCCTTATGCGAAAAAGTCAATCAAGAACTGGACATGCTTGAATCCCAAGGAATCATATAAAAAGTTGCAACAAGTGATTGGGGATCACCGTTGGTAGTTATTCCTAAACCTGATGGAAATGTACAACTCTGTGTAGACTACAAGATTGGTGGCAACGAGCGTCTTGTCAGTGCCAACTATCCAATTCGTTGAATTGATGAGATCCTGAACAGTCTCCGAAACTCAAAATATTTCTGCCGGCTAGATTTGTTCAAAGCCTATCTTCATGTTCCAGTAGATGAAGAAAGCAGTCAAATTCAAACTTTGTCTACTCATCGTGGAACTTACCACATGAATAGGCTATCTTTTGACATCAAAACAGCACCTAGTGAATTCAACCGAATAATCGACCAAGTCCTTCAAGGGATACCCAAGACTCTCTCGTACTTCGACGATATCATTGTGCATGGTACCACACGAGAAGAATATGCTGGGAACCTTGAACTGTGCCTCCAGAGATAACAGGAATATGATCTTCACCTGAATAAGAATAAGTGTTCATTTTTTCAAGAACGTATCGAATACCTAGGACATACTGTGGAGTTCAAGAAAATTTCCAAAAGTTCTGAGAAAATTAGGGCAATTATGGAAATTCTACGTACATCAAATGTGGAAGCATTACGTCGATTTCTCGGTATGGTCACGTATTATTCAAGATTTCTGCCAAATATTTCCTCTGTTACCTACCCCCTGCAACAACTCCTTCGAAAATATTCAAAGTTCTGATGGTCAGCATCATGTGAAGCAGCCTTTATCAAGTTGAAAATGGAAATATCAAGTGACCGAACTCTAACTCCATATGATCCAAACTTACCAGTTATCCCGATGTGTGATGCTAGTCATGTTGGTATCGCCGGAATCTTGGCATGCATTATTGATGGTCAAGAAAGACCTATTGCATATGCCTCAAGATCTTTGACGAAAGCCGAACAAAACTATTCACAGCTCGATCGTGAAGCACTAGCCATCGTGTTTGCAGTTAATCATTTCTTCAACTACTTGTTCGGAAAACGTTTCAAGTTAGCGACCAACAATCGTCCTCTAACAAGGATTTTTCATCCGAGTTCAAAGCTACCTCTTATGACGTCTGGCCAGTTACTCCGATATGCTAGTTTTCTTTCAGTGTTTGATTACGAAATTATGTTCAAGAAAGGAATTGAAAATTCAGATGCTGATTGCCTTTCTAGGGCTCCAGTTGTGCAGAAAGAGACATCTAGTGACATGGCTATCAACAACGAGATCAATCAAGTGTGTATGGCATCAATTAATGAAATATCGACAGAAGTATTGAATGCAGACTCAATCAAAAAAGCAACTGACTTTGATGAAAATTTATCGAAAATCAAACAGAAAATTCAACAAGATCCTGAACTTTCTTATGAATATACCTTAGAAGATGGAATCCTATTCAAAGAACTGAGAGTAGTAATTCCAAAGATACTACAGAAATCTGTTTTAAATGAACTGCATCGAACACACATTGTGGCATCACAAAAATGAAACAACTTCATCGAAGATACATTTATTGGAAAGGAATCGACAAAGATATTGAACATTTATCTAGATCATGCGAACAGTGTGTACAAATCAAGACAAATCCTTCAAAAGTGCAAGTCCATCCTTGGGACGAACCAAAGGAAAATTGGGATCGCGTCCACATCGATTACGCCGGGTCTTTCCAGAACAATTTTTTCTTGATCATTATCGATGCAAGATCCAAATGCGCTGAAATCATAATATGTCGAAATGCGCCTTGTACATCCTCAACCCTTCAAATGTTATCTGACATTTTCGCTGTGCACAGGTATCCACGCACAATTGTTTCAGACAACGCAACAATTTTTGTCAGTGACCAGTTCAAATCTTATTGTGCTAAAAATGGAATCTTTCAGAAGCTTATTGCACCTGGACATCCTGCTACTAATGGCTTGGTTGAGCAAAATGTACAGACATCGAAAAATCGATTGAAAACAATGTCTAATGAGCCAAATTCAATGCATGCGAAGGTGAGAGAAATAGTTTTTCGATATCTAGCCACTCCATTGTCAAATAGAAAAACTCCGGCTGAAATGTATTTGCAACACAATATCCGTATTCAGTTCGATGCTTTTCGACCCAGGAAACACATTAAGAACACTGAACACACAATCAAGTCTAGACAATTAGGCGTGGGAGACAGAATACAAGCCCGATGTTATATTAACAATCGAACTGCATGGAAACTTGGTACCGTCATTCAGAAATTTGGAAAGCTTCACTATCAAGTGAAGTTGGTTGATGGTTATTCTTTGAAAAGGCACATTGATCAACTGAGAAGAACAGAGGTTCCGAAAAAGTCTCATTCTTACCAACTACCAAATTTAATGATAATGAGAATTCTGATGAACACATTCAACACCAACCCAGATGGCAAGACTTTTGTTATCCAGGAATGTATCAGCAACAACCTCATTACTCCCAGAATTCAGATATTCAACCGCAACCAAGAAACAGCCAGCATGTACCAGTTACAGACCAACCTGATACCCAGCTTCGTAGGTCAACACGGCAATGCAGATTTCCATCATAACTGCTAGAGTATGTTACAGATTAACTGTTCAATTAAGCATGGGAGAACTGTTGTATCTGGCAACAGGATGTAAAAACAGTCAAGACCGTCCAGTGTGTGTGTTTACGTCCTGTATCAATCCCGGTCACGCTGCCGGTAGCTGCGTTATGTCTTTGTCTATATTCTATACATTAATTATTAATCAAGTTAGTTCTCGTTATGTTTTCATTAATAAATGGTATATAATAATATCGCATGTCTTTTAATCAGCCTCACCTCAGATAAAATACAGGTGATTCCGGAATTTTCTGGATTATGGATCAACTTTTGTGTATTTCACAAGTTTTCATATTTAAAACAGCAATATACCTCTTTGAGAACTTTAATTCATATTTTCCTTTGAAAAAAAATTACTTGAGCAATATATACGCACAGGGGCAGCTTTAGCTCACCTGCTGCCCAGATGCAAAACCTTGTGTGCCACTACTAAAGACCTTTCTGGTGGAAGGCTGAAAGGGCTGCAGCTGAGGGGACTCTGAGATAAACCTAATCTTTCACCCAACCGAAGCTGCACACCATTGGTCAACCAACTGTACTTGACCATACATCCTGCTTTTAAACAAACTGTCTTTTTTGGTCTAGAATATTGTTCTTAATTATACCAGCTAGAGTTGAACCTTGTCAATGTCAAAATGCCTACTCTGAGGCTGCCAAGGCAAAAATTAGGGGAATGTTTGGATTTTTGGTGCTTCAGACCCTAGACATGGACAAGTGAGAACCCAAATTCTTTCTCTGCCTTTATTTGACAGCAACAAAAAATTACTGGGTCGGGCTGACATGGCACCAGCCCAGGACGCTTCTCATCATTTTTTTGTTTTTCCACCCTATAAATTTACTATAGAGAGCCCCATGAAAAATCTAACCTAGTGGCCCACCAAAGATCCCAGCTTAGGGGAGCCTTGCCACAGAATGTGGGGACCATGACCAAACCAAAATGCACACTTGCCCCATGTGATAAGAGTCAATTCTTGTTTCCGGTATTATGGCCCCAGGCCCTGCCTGTTCCCCCAAGTTTTCTAAATGTTTACATTTTCAATGTATGGTTCAAAAGAGTAACAGTGTGTGGTGCCTTATGAATTTTTATTATTCTAAAATTTTAAAAATTTATGTATCTAAACAAAATCTTAGGTCGCTGCTCCTTTCAACCTACCGCCTGGGTGCACTGCAGCCCTTGCACCCTTGCTTAAGCCACCCCTGGTTTCAAATCACTTAGACTAACAAATATTTGTTGGAGTAACACATATGCTTCAATTGCGGATACTCAATGTCTAACCCTTCATTATTAAACACACAATATATATACATTATTGCCGATAAAACGCTTGAAATGAGCTGTAGTTATTGTCCTACAGAAAGACCAAACAGGAATTGACCACCTCAGATAAACGAAAGCAACCTTCTGAATGTCAATAAGAGTACATTCGTTTTTAAATTTGCAGAAAGAGAAAAGTAACAGGAATGTGTTTTATTTCTGTGGAACTTAGACAGATATTGCTTGGTTGTATTTTTACACAAATTTAGGACACCTATAAATAGTATTAAATTTTTTGTGAACATCATCAGCTATTATAATGGACACACAAATGACTAAGTAGGGGTCCCTTTCTACATTTTTTTGGAATACCAAATACAAGACAGCTGGTTTGCCTGAGAATCGTGTATCAATCATATCATGGGGGGAGATGGACCTGAAAGGCTGGGTAGCATAATAATAATGCTAATTCATATATATATATGCACATACCGGCTAAGTCATTGACGTTGGGCAACCCCCTCCCCCATCTAGCATAGCCATACACTGCCTATTTATTCAAATGATATTTTATGTTCTTATCAGCATTCAGTTCATCAGCTTTTCTTATTTTATTATTCACAGCAGGGTAACGACTGCTCAGTTAAAACTTCCTTCCTCCTCTGAAGTTCTACTTTCCCCCTGTTTTTTTCCTGGTGAGAGTGTCTACCTTTTCAAAGGAAGAAAAAAGTTTTCCCAGCATTGACAGCACAAAAGGAGTGTCTGCTGTAGGTTGAATCAGCAGATTGTTGACTAGTTTATTGCCCTATCCCCAAAAAAGTCCTATATATATGTTTACTATCGGTACATGTATACAACTATGAAAACTTCAAATGCAGACTCCAAAAAAAAAAAAAAACAGCAAGCAGAAAAAGCACAGATGGTCCAGAATTATTGGGGGTCCTCAACTCCCTCAAAATTATTGGGGACACAAGGGGGCTATATGGTTCTGGCACCTATGTAACGGCCCTAGACCCTGTCTGTTTCCTCAAGTTTTCTCAACATCTTTGTCATCTTTGTCGAGGCATGATCCAAAAGAGTGACAATGCAGGAGGTGTCTTGTGAATTTTATTATTAAAAACATTTAAAAAATTTATGTGACTAAACAAAAGCCTCACTGCCACCCCTTCGAACCTGCTGCCTGGGTGCATACCCCTTGCACAATGCACCCTCACTTGAGCTGCCTCTGGTTTAACAGATAATTGGATTTTAAAACAATTATTTTTAATTTACGTACCGTTACTAGTTATCCATAAAAAAAATACTTCTTTGAACATTTTTTGTAGTCACTGCTCAAATTTAAAAAAAAAAAAAAACTTATTTTTTTCTTCCCTTCGAAGGTTGTAAACGAAAGATTTTCTGATTTCGTGTTCTTCAAATGATATTTGTACTAGTGTTCCACGTTTTAGCTTTACCAAAAGTTTAACTTCCTCACACATACATGACGCATGATATTTCCGTTTCATATCTGCCACAACATTTGACGTTTTTGGCATGTTTGGAAATTCATGTACATAATCACAAGGAAAAAATAGAGTGCTAGGCAAGTTCAGATACACTAAGGTTAACTGTGCAGTGCAGAGAAATGAAGAAAGAAAAGTTCTTTTGATCAAAACTGACTAATCACATTCCTTGAGACATGCAGTTGCCATTGCTCTGGACCAGAGGAAAAGTTCATGAATTGGAGATTTGTAAAATTGAGTGCCGACTATATCAAATTTAGCATGGGGGGGGGGCCCTTTAGCTAGAAATCCTGGAGAACAACATGCGTTTACTTTTATAGGGGTGCTATGAAACATTATTAAGAATTGGCAGTGTCAATCGAATGAAGCAAGTGCATATTTTAAAAATTTAAGAAACAATTTTATGAAACATAATAATAAAGCAGTTAACATGTGAGAAATAAGAGACAGACATAAAAAGCATGCTCCAGAACCGCATAGCCCAGTTGAGTGTGTCTGGCTAACTCTGTTGACAGATTTTGTTCTTTTTTTACTTTTTCTTGGCACCACTGGATCTATGTCACTTATTTCCGGGACATACTAAATACACCCAAACTTCATGAACTACCAATGCTTTATCAAGTAACAATTTTAACTCAATGAGGCTTTTTGGATCACGTGATATTTCCTTTTTCTTTGAGGGATATACAAACCATGGACAAAGTAACCGATATGACGACTTCCTGCACAACTCATGAAAGACACAAATCAATTAAAGAAACATAGAAATAAATCTTTTTTTTTTCTTTTTGATGGGTGCTAGATATTTCAAAAATGTTCTTGAAGTTCAAGTTATCAATCTGCATGTTTTTGCTACACAAAATGCTTGAAAATGCTTGTTATGGAATTTCTTCAATGTAATTTATAGGCCCATAATTAATTTTAAAACATCCTAAACAATATAGATTGATGCAGTTGGATATTATAAGGCAATACAGACACATTAATTTTCATTTTCATGCTTGAGAAGATATAAATAAAAAATTGAAATAAATGTTATTGCATGAATATCCCACTGAAAAGTAGGTCCGGCTAATTATTTTATGTTTCATTTTCTGGGCTTCATATCTCTAATCAAACTAAATATTTCAAAAATCTATAATTCAATTCAATTTTTAAAATTATTGATGTGGTGGTAAATTTCAGCATTTCTACAGTAAAATCAGCAATTTTAACATTGATTTCTATGGGGACCATCCTGTGCTTGTCCCTCAAAGTGATGCTGATGATGATTATGACATCTATTCAAAAAGCCTCATGCAGAAGTGAATCAACACCCTATTGACTTTCCCACTTTGTACAGTTCTGATTGATGAATAATTCAATTATTTTAAAATTCATATTTCTTTTTCAAACATATACATCAAATATGCTGAATTTTTGCCTAGATTTGAAAATTCCTTCTTTGTACAATAAATTTGTTAACCCTTTTGTGGTCAAGGTAGACTTCACATAGAACCGCATCAGGAAGCAACAGTACTTCATTATTATAACAATCCCTTACGATTGAGGAAGACTCCTGTGAATTCAGCATCTTAACAGAACTTATAAGCTATACAAAAAAGGCAGTGTCAGACACTGCTGCAGCTATTTTCTTGGGAACGTATATCGTGTATAGTAAATTCAAATTAAATTATAAATTTTTTGTACAAAAGGCTGTGATGGGGATCTTAGTTTAGGTTTAGATACATCAGCAATGTAAAAAAATTTATAATCCATCCATACTTGACCCAGGTTTGTCAGATGGCCCCCAAGTTGCCACAGCGTGCTTATGCTGCTTACGGGGTGATGTCTCAAGTCCCTTGGTGACAAATAACTGGTGAACTGTTGATCCTAGAGGCATACTTCCAATTAAAAAAGCATAAAAATAATGTGCCACAACCTCAGATATGTCATTCTATTGCAAGGGGTTGCATTAAAATACAAATAATTAACTTTTCATACAGACACCATGTACTTGAAAAACCCAATTGAAAAGTTGTTGCCTTGTGTCTCCTGAGATTAACAAATGAAACTCCATGTTTCTGAGTGAAATATTTGCTGAGACATTCAAATTCAAAAATCACATAAAATGTAAGAAAGAACCACATTAACTAACAGGTATGCTCATTCTACCCTTCAAATGCTGTTCTTCCTTTCATTTTAGTGTTTTCGAATTAAAATATCGAAGCAAATATGAAATACATGTAATTTTTTTTATTGGCCTCAGGAGAGACAGCGCAACATTTTAATTTCGTTTTTTAGAACAGGGTCACCAAAAAGGCCTTTTTTTTTTTGTTTCAATGAAAAAACAAACAACTCCAATACGAATGAAGTATCTTAAATTCCCGCGATATTCAGATACATTTTGTAATTGGAAGTATGTCTCTAAGATTAACAGTTTAACAGTGATATGCAGCCAAGGGATACAAGGGAGCATCACGCTGTATATTTGCAACAGTACTGCACTTTGGTTTTATACTCAGCCTTCTGTTTTTGGTGCCATTCTCTTTGGAATTTTGTGCTCCATGCATTTGTGCCTGATTTTTGTTATTCTGCTTGTATTTTGCCCTTATATATCACTAAATTTTGAAAAAATCTGGAAGTTTTCAAACTTTTTCAAATTTACAGCCTTTTATTTAGTTTTTGAGATACAGATTTTTAGAATATAAAATGAGTTGCAACATATACACTCCTTCTCAAAATGACACTTGATTCACTCGGATCAGACGATTAGTCTCTGAGATATAATCCAGTTTATGGACATCGTGGGCTCACTTTGGGTGCATGTAGATCACGAGAACCTGCTGCCATAAATGTCAAAGTGGTACGAGCACAAACTTTCATTTTTTTCTTTAAAGTGATACCACAATGGCAACGCTATTTCTATTTTAAGCAGAATTATTGAAGTTTGAAGTTACTTTGACAAAAACTTTTGCTCTTTTTGGGGCGATTGCCTCCCCACACCCGACATCAATTTTAAAGATGTTTTCACGTCAAAATGCGAAGGGACAAACATCCAGGGGCCTTCCTCATTGTGACAGATGGCACTATAAAGTACGAACTCTACCAATGAAGTGCCGAAAAACATTTGGACCGCAAAAGGTTAAAGAATGTATTTCAATACTAGGTATCAAGTATAATACATGTATATATATTCACAAAAAAATGTTTGAACTTATATAGGCTATATGTATATATACCTTGTTTGAAACAAATACTCAGCCTGATCTGCTGTTTGAAGACGAAAGACATTCCTTTTTTTTGAATAGTCAGAGGCTTTAGTGGCCAGAGCATGGTGAATTCTTATAGAATTATGCAAGCTATCATACATTTGATTTTTCCTGAATCCATTTTCATCCTGGAAAAAAATATATCAATATGAAAAATGGTGGTCAAAGAATTCTGAAAAGATAAATGTTAAACACAATCAAGGGTTTAACTTACATAAATTGGAAAGTGCACCTTTTGACATTCTATAATACTGATGAAAAACAGACATGAAATTTTTAATTAATAGCATATAGTATTGAAATATTGAAAACGCTTTACTCAACTCAAATTCCACATCATTGGCCTATTTACTGCAAGCAATTTAATAGCATTTTGCGCTTGAAGAGGTTAGTGGTGTCTGGATAGTGTGTTTGTAATTCATATATGAATGTGTCATGCATGTTATGTATTCAGGAGGTGGTGATGCTATCTGTCTTTTGAATTGGTAGTGAGTAAATATTTTATAAGTGATTTAATGTTGTGGTTGCTGTCGCAAGACTATTTTGAATGAGGAAGACTTATTCATACCTTCAAAGTTGGAAAACCACAGAAAAATAAATAAAACTAGGAACTAAAAACTTCAAGCAATTGTACAAACTCATTTAACACTGTGTCATTGAAAAGATTAATTCTTTATATGATACAGAAAAGACAAAACAACCAATGACTGATCACAGCCAATCATGATTTAAAAATTGTGACAAGTGTAACCTACCCCTGTTCATAATAGTAATTTCAGATTATCTTTAATACTTTTTTTCCAGCGTATGTAAAAATTCTCATATCATTGAACGTATAATTGATGCAGTGATGGTTACCCAAAAATGAAGAACATATCTCATTGTCATCATATTTCTCAAAATAAATGCTTGCATATGTAGCGATTGAAGAATGTACAAAAATATTTGTGAGCTTTTAACATAAACACTGCACCTTTCCATGATTAAGTTTATATTACATGTAATAAAAGTTTATGCTCTACTTAATGTCATTCCTAATTCTTAAATTATTAGCCATATTTGAACATATTTCACTATGAAAACCACTTAAATGGCTTACAAACAATGTGCTAGTATTGCTATTATACATGCCAAGGTGTGATACCCCACACCTTGGCATGTACCTTGTAAAAATTCCTCTAGGAATTATTTTCAATGGTGCATGATGAAAAGTATTGTATGTGTCTTTATGCATGGTTCGAATGTACAGTAGAACTTGTAAATTCAAATTTGGTTTATTCAAATTTTGGATAATTCAAACTTCTATGAACGCCCCTTGAGAGAGCGTGAGTTTTCTAATTTAATATAAAAATTTCTTGTTTAATTCAAATTTTTTTAATAATCTGAAGTTATAGGGGAAAAACATGGTTTTTTCATGAGCAAATTTAGTTTGGAAAATTTCTACAAGAAGTCAGACTTTGATTTTTCTAGATAAAATTGTTAAACAATTTTTTAAAGTCAAATAAAAGTTTAAAAATTACATTTACTCTCTCACTTTAAAAAAAAATAATTTAATGCCCATTTTAATATTGTTCCACTGGAGTGCATTGAGAATGCATAGTACTTAATACTGATTATGTTTTTTTCAACATATAGATAGAGTATGCCATTTAATATCTGAATCTTTTTGTTGTCATTATGAGCATGGAAAGAATTGGGAAGTTCCAATCATAATACGTTAATGAAAGTATATTTATATTTCCTTGATAGCATAAGAAATGATAAGCAAAATTTGAGAAACAGTTTTGAAACTAATGATCATGAACTTTTTCTGTAAATCAGGCTTTGAACATGGAAATTCTGCAGTAATGCTGATTCCAGAACAGTGGAATAATGTAGCAGCTAGGACCAATTATTATAATTATAAATTACTAAAAATTGGGAAACAGTTTCATAACTGATAAAATTTTAATAATTGATAGCTGTTATCATGCGTGAATGTTGATGATTATGTTGCAATTTGAGGTCATTTTACAGATCCAGGATAGATTAATTGGATAATTTGAATTTCGGATAATTCCAACTTTTTCCAGTGACTTTGGACTTAGAATCAACCAAGTTCACCTGTAAGAATTTATGATGTTAGAGTTACGTGTACTTTATGTTCAAGAAGTGCGGCCATCTTCCATATTAGAAATAAAAGTGGAAGACGCCTGATCTGCATGTACATAGTTTCCCAAACTTTTTGTTCCATCACTTCTTCATCGCATACCTCTCATCTCTCCCCCTAACACAAGTGAATCTATAGGATTCTATGTTATATACCCGTAACTTCTATCGCCCCCCAAACCTTTCCATCGCCTACCAGGGGGCGATATTGCCCACTTTGGAAAACACTGTGCTAGAATAAAACACTCTTTTTATGCATGCTACTACCCCCCTCCCCCCAAAAAAAAATTGTCACCTCCTTTTATATATTAGGTACTTTTTCCATGCAAACTCATTTTGGTTACTTTATTTTTTTATGAAAATCTTTTTTCATTGTTATTTTAACCCCTTTACATACAGGCTTTTAGCAACAAATTTAGATGATTTTCAGTTAAACTAGAAGAGATAAATCTCAAAAATTGATATTATTGTTAATACATAGGAAATGAATGGGAAAAAGATTTCTGAGGAGCGGGTTTTTCATTCTTTTTTCCTCTCCCAGCCACCCCTCTTCCCTATGTATGTAATATTATATTTTTTACTCATAAAACTGCAGTGAGGAAGAAAAGAAATAACAATGCTGAGATAATGGAAAAGAAAAAAAAGTTTCCATTCACTGGTTTACCAATGAAGAGTGTCAAAAGAAGGGAGAGAGCGTTAAATATATATCTTCCATCCACACATGGCCAAATATCTCGTCCCTGTAAATTAAGGGGTTGAATTCAATTAAAGCTATATTTGTCTCATATTTAGTTGCTGTTCTTACAGGTCTAAATAATTTTATTCCATTAATTTCATTTCACTTGTAATGAATAATAAAGGCTTCTTTTCACCATTTCTCAGTTTCCTCGTCTCATCATTAAATACTTTTCCGGAAGTTGTATGTTACAGTAAACGTGATCAACTGGTTACTATGCATAATCGCCAATCCACTCAGTAAATTTGATAAATTTATCATTTGTACTGGCGATTATGCATAATACCCAAGTATCATTGGTGAATTTGATTAACCCTTTGCCTGTTTTGCCCATGTGCCGTACAGGCATTGTTTTCAGGCCTTCACTGATTTGCCCTTATCCAGTATGGGCAATCTCATTCTCTCATATATTTCTTCTATTTTAATACAAAATTAGTCATATAGATGGCAGTAGTTGTATAAAGGTAGTTTTATTTTTATATACACAACCATAAACTTCCCTGTTAGGTGCTCATGTAGAAAGAAAAGACAACTTCCAGGAAAAACATTATTTTATTTGCAGTAAAAAAGTTGTTCTAAATGCTTAAAATATTAGAAATGTTCATTTTTATAACTTTTTCCTACTTAAAAATGTAAAATAAACAAAAAATGCAATAAAAAAACATTTTTTGGATCAAATTTGGGGAAAAATTAAACTGTTAAGGGGTTATGCTAAAAAATTATCACTTTTACCAGTGATCATAAATAATATCCAATAGTACCCAGTAAATTTGATAAATACTTTAAATTTATTGCTTATACTGGTGATTATGCATAACAACCTGGTGTAATTTATGCATTTGATAAATATGAAAAAAATTCCAAATTGGTCTAGTATGTTTGATAAATATAGTCAGACCATGATATAACAAACTCCCATTTAAGGAATTTCATGATTTGAAATTTGTTAAATGGGAGTTTGTTATATCAGGGTACATTATTAAAATTTGTTAAATATGAGTTCATTATATCAAGGTCTGATCGTAGAATTCATCAAATAGGAGTGAATTATAGCTGAGTCTGATTGCAGAATTTATTAAACAAGAGTTTGTTACATTGGGATCAGATTGTATATGCACAAAAAAACTTGGTTAAATCAAAAAATTTGTTAAATGGGAATTAGTTATATCGGGGGTACAATTGTAAAATTTGTTGAATAAGAGCTCCTTATACCTTGGTACAAACATACAATTTGTTAGATTAGTTTGTTACATCAGGGTGATTTAAGAATTTGTGAAATAGGAGTTAATTATTGCAGTCATTTAAGGGATATTTAGAAAAATTCATCAAAGTTCATTATATCCAGTTCAGACTCTGGCTCACAAGTACAGTCATCTAAATAATAAATCTTATTTATAACAGCAATGGGACAGACTTGTCATATGATAATAACCAGCGAATATGATGAATTTAAGATTTATCGTGTTTACTAACGATGTTTGAGTATCATCCAAAATTGCTGGTAAAAGTGATAAATTTAGGGGAATTTATCAAATTTGCCAAAATAGTCGGCAATCATGTATAATAACCATGAGAGATAATCACATTTATCATAATATATATATCATTATCACAATTTGTAGTAAAGTTTCTCTCATTTTGATCACAATCTTTTCAGGATGTTTCAATTTTCAAAAACTATTATATGAACAAAAAATAAAATCTCAATATGAATAGAATGAAAAAATAAATAAACAAACAAAAACAAAAAAATTAACTGAACTCACTTTGTGCAGATATAAAACCAAATCTCTTAAAGTAGCATAGAACATCTTCCAAGACCTTTTCCCCATAGGGGCTGCAATACAGAATAACACTAAGTGTGAATGAAAGTATATTGACAAAAGTGTCAACAAAAATGGCAGATTACTTTTGAAGCATATTAAAAATGCTGTGAGAATTATAATTCAATTATGAGCCTAGCTCTCAACTGTTTCATTGAAAAAGTTATCAGCCTATCACACCAGGAACTTAAGGAAAGCACAGATTCATGCTCATAAAAACCAATATGCAATTGAAGGCTACCAGAAGTATGTAGCGTTCATAAAATAGTAATAATTAAATTCTTTGTACAGCATATATAAATTTGAAATATTTATTTATAACTTTGAGTATTTAATTTATTCACCACACAAAAATTTACTTTGCTGCAGAATGTTGTGTTTTTATCGTTTGCTATCCTTTTGAAGACACCCCTATGCTATCTTAGCCATGTTGAATTTAACTCACTTTAAGCTATTTAGTCTTACACAATTATTTTGTGTAACCAATTAATCATGTAAAACAATGGACATCTATATTGACAATAAATCATTAAAAAACACCTCATGTGAAAGTTTTTTAGAGGTGTGCCGGCAAGTAAAAGGTACAAAGGTTTTTAACAGCTGGCTGATACGAACATATATTTTGGAAAGAGAGAAAATTCAACTGCCCCTGTGGGGAATTGAACCCACATCCTTTCACTTTCTGGGTGAATGGCCTAGACCACTAGACTACAGAGGCAACGAATATCTCAATCCTTCCTTGGAGCTGGTGTGCACTGAATGGGACCGTACATGGATGGTCTGATCCAACTCAGGCCAAGGCTCACAAAGCTTTGTATGGATAGCGGAGAGTGACATCCTTGGAAAAGTCGCCATCTGGTGGCGTTGTCAGCAATTGTGAGCTTTGGCCTGAGTTAGGTCCAACTGTCCATATATGGTCCCGTTCAATGCACACAAGCTCCAAGGAAAGATTGAGATATTCATTGCCTCTGTAGTCTAGTGGTCTAGGGCGTTCACCCGGAAAGTGAAAGGACATGGGTTCGATTCCTCGCAGGGACAGTTGAATTTTCTCTCTTTCCAAAATATATCTTCGTATCAGCCAGCTGTTAAAACCCTTGTATGGATAGTGAGAGTGACATCATCCTCAACTAAAAGGTATCCTAACATCTAATTACTGTGTACTGTATGGCATCTCTGGGTGTATATATAATCGTCGATATATTTTCTTACGCATAAATAGCATAATCCTTTACATTTTCCTGAGATCTGTGTGATCTGTCTAGGGAAATTTAGTACAATTGTTAGTATTACTACACATCCATGCCTGAACCGAGATTCTGCATGCTAATTAGCTGACTAACAGACTAACATGCTAACCACTTGACTGCCATTAAGCTATAAATGCCTTTTGAAATGATTTACAATCAATATTCGAGAATACATCTAAAAGATTTATTTTTTATTTGACGCAGACTGTGTTTGATATTTTCCCTTTTGAAATACACTCATGAGTAAAAGGATGGCCATGTGTGAGGGAGAGAGAGTGGAATATTTTCTGACTTTTCAGCAATTACACATGTCTGTGTCCATTATCAGCTCTTAGAGAGCAGAATATAGATAAAAATTTTGCCATGATTTAAAAATGGAATAGCAGAGCTTGTATTATACAGTCAAGGTCCATACTTGGGACAGCGGACTTACTTGAGATGATTTGGGACTTTTTTTTAATAAGTTGGTAGCACTGACAGTTGTTGCAAGTTATGTTTATAGCAGATCACCAAGATTGTTTGTTGTGTTAACACTTCATGATTGTTTCAGTAGTGCAGAAAGTGTTTCAAATCTGAGCAACAAATTCAGGACCACAACCAAGTACAACCAAATCAACCAAAGTTTGAAACATTTATCATGACTGGGGACTTTATTATCAATCTTAACGCCAAAATTAGCACCTCTTCACTAAGCTTACCTGTGAAAAATGTTTTTAATCAAAACATTGCATAGTCTGCAATTTTGTTAAAATGTATGTCTTTATGTTTATGCCATCATCAAATGCAGAAACATTTTTCATTCATTTCTGATAATTTCATTTTATAAAATGAAACAATTGGAAAGAAAATATTTTTTGAAAATTAAATAAGATATAAGAAATAACTTTCTAAAGATTTCTTACTTGAGAGGATTTGGGACTTTTTTAATAAGTTAGTAACTCTGACAGTTGCTGCAAGTTATGTTTATAGCAGGTCACCAATTTTGTTTGTTGTTGTGTTAATACTTCATGATTATTTAAGTGGTGTAGAAATAGTGTTTCAGTTGAGAAAAGTTTTTCAAGTATTTTCTTGAAAATTGGTGAGTTTTTTCAGTGAATTACTCAGGTTTGCCTATAGTTACGTTTAGACATGGGGATTCCTCTGATTTAGGGCAATGTTAGGTGAGGTTTCCCCTATAGATTGCCGGCCCAATCTTTCTTTCTTTTTTATCACTGTTATTGTTAAGTACAGCCTGGCTTGAGTAGAAAAAAATCAAGTTTGTCTAAAATTGGGACATTGTCCCAAGGCACTGTTGTCCGAAATTAGAAAATGCATTGCCATTGTTATGTTTTCAAATGCTTACATGCAATGCATTATGTATAATCCAATGCCCCCATTCACACAACTTTTTTTTGCCAGTTTAGATGGGCAGCAGTTCCCAATGCATTTTATGAGAACTTACATGGGTAAAACAGATGTGTTCTCATTTCCTGATGTTGATGACATAGATGAAGTTTCAATAAATGAGATAAAGAGAATTGTAAAACCTCTTAGCACATCTGCAGAGATATCTCCACTTTTGTCCTCTAGCTTTTCAAACATTTCAATATTTTGTTTTTTTGTTCATTCGTGTCAGCCAAAGTCACTACACACATTAACGTTTTTTAAGTTTTCTACTTCGTAAGTCCATTTGTTCCTTTTTTGAATGTGTGCTGTGATAGGTGATATTTTCTTATCAGGGAACTTACTCTCTGATTTTGTCATAAAGGTTGTGACATTATTTCTGATGAATAAAATAATTTCTGAACTGTTTTCAGTCTGGTATTTCCTTAGGACATTTTTAAAAAGAGATTTAACCTCTCCCAAGTTTAAACTAAGGCACTTATACATGAGACAACACACAAAAACTATACCCTCCCAAGTTAGGGTACCCATCCCTAAATTAGGAAAAATTCAATTTTATTTTTTTAGGTACTAAATTGTACACCTAAAATTTTAAATTATCAGTACAAAGAGCTTAGTAACTCTTCAGAATGTATTTTTTCTTCTTCAAATTTTAACGTTTCGTGAAGAGGTTGATTTTTCAGAGCAAAGTTTAAAATTGTCCCAAGTACGGGACACTTTTATAGGAAGAAAGGTCACAATTTCATACCTGAAGTCCAACCTTATTGCCAGTCTTAGTTTAATGCATTGTTCTTTAATGACAATACACCTGGTATGCAACTCTCAATTAATTTTGGCCCATGGGTGAAGGTTATTTTCTTGCCTTCAAATACAAGCACCTTGTTTCTTTCAATAGACCAAGGCATTATCAAAAAATTCAAAGCGTTTAACAGGACTGATTTGCCTGGACTCATATTTTAAGGAATACTGACTTTTTTGAAAATTGGATTGCAGTCACGAGGCAATTTAAATTTTATGAAGTCATAGGGAAGTGCCATGGTGGTACTATATGCCTAGAGTAATTAGTAATTTTTGTCTCACTTAAATAATATTTACATGTATTTGTATGCAAAACCATATCCTGACTTACACAAATTTGACTAACAAAATTTTCATTAGTCCTACCTATCATGTAACTTTGGGGTATTTCTGTATTTCAAAAAACTTTTGAAGAATAAATAGAGTTTCATAAATTCTCACTTTTTTTTCCATGAGGATCGATGCAACATTTTCGCATGACATATCCCTTCTTGTACTCTGATGCACACTCAGGGTTAGGAATCTTGAAAAAAAATTTGAATCAGAAAATCACCAACAAATAAGGAAAATACAAGATCTCTCTTGTATTTGCCTTATTTGCTGGTGATTTTCTGAGTATTATTAGGCAAAGTTCATCTACTCTTCGATAAAATTTTACGCATGATGATAAAATTTTACACATATGGATAAAACATCTAAAATTGATTGGTTTTTTCAATCTTTGGCTTTTTCTGTAATAAAAAATTCCAGAGTTCAGCCAGTTAAGAACACAGTTAAGTAATAGAAAAGTATCCACATGCTATTAACTTAGGTTTTAAAGCTTTTGATACAGAATAAAAAAAAATCTTGTTAAAATAAAAAAGCAAACTGCAGAATAAAAAGTATAGAATTCTAGAGAATATGTTAATCTAGTGCAGGTTCTCAACATTTTTTGACTCACGGAGTACTTTCTGGTACATAATTTATATGGCGGAGCCCCATGGGAACATTTTTAATTTATTCATCAAGCTTACTGATTTATTTTAATTATTTAAAAATACTTATAATTTTTTTTTCAAATTTACTGTTTTTTTATTATCTTTGAATGCACACCAGTTAAGAACTGCTGATCTAGTGTTTCTCAGAAACACCCAGTAAGCGCTTCTTTGTAATTTTAATCTGCCTTTTTTTTTTGAAGGGGGGGAGAGAGGGGAGTTATTTAGTCAAGAACAGCATTTCGGAGGTTAAATAAAGGAATTTCATCATTCAGATAAGCATGTCATGAGTTATTCTTTCAATTTCTGAACAGGTGTTTTGTATAAAAAAAGTATCAAAATGCATCAAAGGAAAAAATTGAATTCTCTTATATTCTGGAAAAGCCTGTTGGCTGACACTGCATTGGGATATTTTATGCAATAAAAAAATGGTTACACAAGCAAAATAGATAAAAGTGTATAAAATAAAAGACATCAGTAAAAAATTGATCAAATTATTGAAAATTTCCTGGAGAAACACCAGATTAACAAATAAATAAGCCAACAAATAGCTGTGTTCTGTAATTTTTATGCTGCTGCTTGCTTTTTGTTTTGACAGATGAATGTAAAAATGCTGTAGTATTAATCAAAACAACAGACAAATATTTTGGTCAGCAGGCAGACATCTGGGTTTTTGAGTACAACAATGGCAAATAAAAACTCATGGATACAACAGGCAAATTGCCCAAACAAGTGGCTGATAGGCCCATAAACAAATATGGATGTCTATTGTAATTTAAGCAACCTAGAATTGAAACAACAATGAAGAAATAAAAGCAATTGAAAGACTTGCAGCAAGAATGGGGAGTTACATTTATTTTGCTTCCATTGAGCCAAGAAGGAGTCAGCCCCTTCCTTTTGCCCTCTTTCTTGCCCCAATTCTACTATGCTGTTGGCTATATCTATTCAGAAAAACAGGAACCAACTGCTGCAGTTATCTTGTCTAGCACCAAACAAAGTAAAATATTTATATAAAGTAAATGTTTTTTTAACAAGAAACACCTGTAGAAATTTCAGAATCATAACAATCAACAATAATTATCGCAATAACACAAGTCGACCACATTGCCATTGCTGCTGAAAAGTTGTCCTTGAGCTGAATGAGGGGTCTTAGCTCTCGTTCAAAATCGTCCTTCCCAGCAATCCGCATTATCATTCATGAAGGATATGGTCGCAAAAACTTCCTTTTTTATCACTGATAATGACAAAT
Organism: Pholcus phalangioides; assembly: GCF_987345545.1. Lineage (NCBI taxonomy): Eukaryota > Metazoa > Arthropoda > Arachnida > Araneae > Pholcidae > Pholcus > Pholcus phalangioides. The sequence continues at coordinate 33,268,941 of NW_028301600.1, read as the reverse complement.
CGCTGGTTGAAGGATAGAATCATTCCCGGGGACAAGTAGATGGTCCTGCCCCTGGCAACACCACAACCTCAAATTGTCTCTTACCAATATATACTGGTATCCCTTTGTTAGAGCACTGGATTGACAATGTGTTAATACAATTGTGGTCCATTCTATCCCACTGAAAATTTAAAACAATTCAATCATATCCCTATGGCATCTAAGCTCTTCCAAAGAAAATGGTTTTTAAGTCTCATGTAGCTCTTCTCTGCACAACCCCCCCCCCCCAACCCAAGTCTATCTTTCTGTAGGTATAGCCTCTAAACCTGTGTGGTATACACCAGGCCAGGATGAAACACGACTCAGAAAAGCAGAAGGATCCCTTCGGAACATGAAGAGACCCTTTTAGGTATGGAAACCAAGCATTCTATTTGATTTTTTGACCACTGCAGAAAAATCAAAAAATCTAAACTGCTCATAAATGAGAATTTCCAAATTAATAAGTCTAGTTCCATTCAGAATAATTTTACCATTCAGCTCGTAAGTGAAACCAGAGTTATTTAAACCAAAGGGAGCAGCCAAGACCATTAAATGCTGAATGACATGCTCCATTCATTTATTATACTGCAGCCATATTCAAGTTGGTATGGAGCATCTCCCTATCACTTGGATTTCCAACTACACTCATTACTTTCATGCAGGGCTCCCACTCAAAAAATGAGAAAAAGTAGGAAAACGCAGGACTAAAAAGTAGGATGGGGGAGGGTAACCCCCCTAGACAACATAATCATAGCATAATGAAAAAAATCTCTAAAGAAAAAAAATTTGCAAAAAAAAAAAATCAAATAATTTAAAAAAAAATTATAATTTTGAATTAACTTTTTTTTTTCATAGCACTATTTCAGTTTCCTATAAGATTGACTCAAGCCAAAGCAAAATGATAAATGACTTGGTTACAAACAAATTTTTGGCCAAAACAGTGCACTAGCAACTTCTTTGCTAGTGCACATAATTCTTTGCTATCTCTCCTCATACATATTACATTCTTTTTTGGAGTCTTCTAAAGTGCAGAGCTTGTCAACTTTCTTCGACAATGCACAGCAAATTTTGAAGATGTACGTTTTTTAAGAATGACGCTCCTTCGAGACCACTTTCAAAAGCACAGTGCAAAATATGTCGATTACAAGATCCGATGTAAATAAGGCAAGATGAACCAGATAGTTTTACTGTGTTGTTCATAATTTTTTAAATTTTAAGGTTTTGTTCACATTTTACTGTTCAACGCCAGTGTAATCATTTTTGACAAATGAAGCACTTCTATTTCTAGCTCTTTGCTGAGCACATTGCAAATATCGTTTATGCCTCTTCATGCCTTAAAAATACAGAAGACAACTGAATGCTATTGGGTAGCAGCAGAATCACCAAACCTAGAATAGGCCTATGTATCCAACTGCTTTGAAATGCAAACTGTTGTTTCACCTATTTGCACCATAATTTTGAATAATGAATGTTAGTTACTGTCCAAAAGACCATGAAGTAATAAATACCAAATTATTTTTCCAACCAGACAGAAGTTTTTAATCACTAACCTACTTGTTGAACCCTCAAACTAAGCAAATGAAAAATTAATCAACCAAATGGTCCACATACACCCGCCCCCCCAAATAACCTTAAAAATGATACAATTTCTGCATTGGCAAAATCATTAATTTCATTCTCCAACATTTGTAATATTTGACAATATATCAATGATTTCCTGCTCAATTAAAATGAATTACACAAATTTTGTTGACAGGATTTGTGGTAAAAAAGTAGGAAAAGTAGAACCAAAACTAGAAAGTAGGACAAAACCGAGAAAGTAGGACATTTTACCAAAAAGTAGGAAAAGTAGGACGAGTGGGAGCCCTGTTTCATGTCATCCGTGAATTTGCTAACAATCCCATCAATACACCAATCAAGTTATATACAATACAAATCCAAAGGAAACAAGTAAAATGCCCAATGAGGTGGCTGAAATGAGATGCTCACAAAAATATGGATGACAAATATATCTAAATAGCAACCCAATAAAAGCATAATTATCTTGAAAAACAATAATTATGGTAAAATATAATACACTGCCCATAAAACATTTATGGTTGTCTTATCCAAGTATAGATAGCTTCTCGATTTATCCCAATAAGTTTATTGTATTTCTTTTTCAATGTGTCAATTGTGTTAGAATTCACAACCCTGAGGGTAATTTATTCTATTGTTGTCATCTTTGATGACAACCCATTACATAGATTCTATTTCACTCTTTCAATATTTTACATACATTTCATCTTGTGTTTTTTCTTCAAAAATTTCTTAAACTTTTCAATATGTATGGTGTATCATATATATACAGGGTGACCTGTAAGTGCTAGCACAGCTTTATCTCATCAACTGTCCATCATAGAGGTATGATTCCAATTTAAGAAAGTGCTCAACAGGCTTTCCAAAATTACCCTGTACCAGGGTTTAAGCTACGGTCGCATTTTTTACAAAATGCAAGACAAAATCTTAGAATGCGAAAGTAGTAGCCACTTTTGAAAAAAATGTGTACAGGGGGTACAAAACAAGAAGACATCCAACCATAAATCATTAGCATTGTAGCATTTTCTCAAGCTTCCCCTCCCCCATTTTCCCTTTTTTGCTAAAGAAATTTTCAACTAGCTTAAACCCTGCTCTGTACCAGTTTTAAGAGAAAAAATACAGGCTGTGCTCTAACTTCAATCAGGAAGTTGTTGATCTGTCTCTCCAGGTGCAAACAAAAAAAACTTATGTTTGTAAGTGCAATATTCAAAGAGATAGTTGAATTCAAAAATCTGAGGAAATTTGTTAAAGAACAGTGTTGAATGCGGAAAAAACGTTTAACCCACATTTAATGCTGTTCTTTCCAGAATTTCCTCCATTTTTCGAATTCAAATGTCTCTGTGAATATGGCACTAAAAACGTTAAATTTTTTTTGTTGACATCAGGAGAGACAGATCAACAACTTCCTAATTGGAAGTTGGAGCACAGGAGAATCATAAAAATTTAGATTTTTTTAATATTGTTACACACTGTATTTTCAATCTCAAAACTAGTTCCGGGTAATTTTTGAACGCGTTGAGCATTTTTAAATTAAAAAATATGGAATCATACTATTGATTGATACCCATCTTTGCATCCACAAATTGTTTCAAATTTAGTTTCTTGCCTCGAACAATAACTGATTGGAACAACCTCCCATCGGACATTATTGATTGTACAACAGTTTCCGATTTCTTTTGTAACATCTCAACTGTCTCTTCTGTCAAACTTCACCACCGCATTCCCTTGTATAGGCCTCGGCCAAGCAATACTGAATAAATAAATACCTCTATGATGGACGGTTGATGAGATAAAGGTGATAGCACTTACAGGACACCCTGTATATATATATATGTGTATATACAATCTTCATCTATCTACATCAATGGCCCGGTTCAAAAAGACATGTCAGAAAATTGCATTTTTGAGTTATGCATGCCATGAGAACAGTGGAAAATGCCTCTACATATTGCAAAACAGCAACAACTCCCACCTCTGCTTATACACTCCCTACTTTAATTAAATTGAGTTGATTCAGTTCCATACTAAGTGAATCTTTGAAATGGAGATATCTAAAAACATATAGCTTTAAGTTAAACAGAGATGTATACCTCCAAGAAAGGATTATGACCAATGAAATTTTGCTTTTCATCCTGATATGTTGCTGAATCTTCTAGTGCAGCTGATGATTCATCATCATTATCATCTCTATATATATACAAATATATAAAGTTAGTTTTGAAATGCCCTTTTCATTTAAAAATAAAAAATATTTCAAATAGAAAGTATGAACATTCATTTCCAAAAATCCTCATAGCATTTACACATTTTTTTCTCCAATTTGATCATTTGTTTTTAAATTATTGACATGGAGATTTTTACTTTGCTTTCTTCTCTAAAATTTTTATCTGATTTTGGATTTTTCTTTCCACATGCATTAACCTTACCCTCTTGTTTTCCCAAAAACAAGATGATTTTTAAATAACTTATTGGCCTCCTCTATCTGCCGTTAATGTAGAGATGGAATTTTCATTTCTACATTAAATCCAGCTTACTATGCTTAGTATACAGATTAGAGAGTGAACATCATTCATATATACTCCACACTATGATATTTGTTTAGTTTCAGATTTCTGGATGGTAATTTTTTCATCTCATGTTCTTACTCTTCTTACCTTCTCTTTGCTTGCGTAGGGATAAGAAACTGATCAAATTTTTCATCACAAACTTTTCTACAGTATCCTTATTTATATGCACTGTATATGCCTGTCTTACCTTCCAACCAGCAAATAAGTTCATACTTCCTTTGAAGTTTTCAGTTTGAGATCAAAAAGGTACATTCTGAAGTTTCTTCTTCAATTTTTGAAAACTAACCTAACTTTCTCACAGATCATTGCTTGAGTTAGAAGATCTTCCTTTATCTAGGTGAGAGTAATAAGCAATTATTCCATTACTTAACTGATTGAAAATATTCTTTTCAGAAATGTGCATTGCTCCAGCAGACATCCTACTATCCGTAATCTTCTCTCTCTCTATTCTGTCAGACAACTGTCACAATTGACCAGAGATGTCCAGCAGTCTCTTGCTTTTTTTTCTTTTTGCTGCACATACAATTTAGACATCTGTGCAGAATGACAAAACAGCATGGCACCACATAAAAAATGTAACTAATTGAATCTGTATGGCAAGAACTCTGTGTATATGACACAGAAGCCCATGCAATCGAGTCACATCAATAATTGTTTACTTCACCTATAATTTCTTTCTTCTCCTCTTCTATGCTCAAGTAAATGTGTTTCTTCCCTCAATTTTCCTGTTTCATCTCTCTTTGGACTCGTTATTTTTGAATGAAATTAAAGAATAATTACTCTTAATGTACATTTTAAATTTCTGAAAAATCGCAATGCAATCAAACACAAATGCAGCCCAATAGGAAATTACTAGTAACAAATAATATCTTAAAATGCAATGCGCAAGCAGGCAATCACAAGAAAATTGGGCATCAAATTGCAAGATGTTCAATTGTGAGGCACAACTGCATCAGTATGGTGTAGATGTACTACCCAACAATCTTGTCTAGTAGTCAATCTGAAGATAGCAACTGCCTTGTTTTGTAAGAATTTAAGAAGATGGGTAATGGTATTTCTCCAAGGATTAAGGGTTATGTATCAATCATTACAGTGAGCAAAGTGTTTCCCAATTCTTCTTTCTACGTAGGAAGAGACAGGCTAATATGACATATGCTCCCTACTAGAATGTGCAGTATAGTTGTGCTTTTACATAAGGATATCAATAGGCTCATTCCTCAGAATACAGCAATGAGATAAGATCCACTGCAGCACTACATCAGTTCAAGATAGTGCAATATAGAGTTCGTGAAATATGAGATATAGTTGACGCTTGTTACAATGAACCCCACGCTATAGCGACCATTCAATTACAACGACCAATATGATAAGTCCCAAATGTTTTTATAGAACGACTATCATATATGTTTTAATTTCGATATAATTACCTTCCCAATATAATGTCTATTTTTGACAGGATGAAAGGGGTTGTTATAATGAGCGTCAACTGTATAATAAATTTTGTTCTCATAAGTAGACACAGCTGTCTTCATGCTTGCATTTTTTAATATTATTTATTTCCTATTTTTTAGATATAACTCTTGTTGGTGAATTGTAGATAAACATCAAAATATCTTGCATTAAAAAATTTCTTGAATAGTCAGAAAGAATCAGAGTTCTATGGTTAATAATGCAAAGAACCTGGTATTGTATTGTAATAAATTGCATGAGGCTGACCATATAATTTTTTCAGGGCCTTTGAATATAAAAATGAAATTATTCATGACAGAGTGAAATCATGAAAATAAGGGCACTCAAACAATAACACTTACATAGCCCATTCCAATGGTGTTGACTTGATAGAATGATACAAAGATTTGAGAACATCTTTTGGATAATTTTCTCCATCATTTAGTTCAGCCAAGTTTTCTATGAATTCTGTACAAGTCATCCGTCTTCCAACATTCTTTCACAATAAAATAGTAAAAATGAAAAATATATTTAACTTGTATTATTATTAGTTGCATACAAAATCAAATTCATTCAAAGCTATACATAAAAATTTTAAAACAACATAATATATTTAAGTAATATACCAGAATAATACAAAAAAAATGCTATGAATGAAGCAATGCATATCTATCATCTGTTCAACTGTTTAACCTCTCTTTACACATTTAATTTCTAGTAATTTCATTTATCCATTAGCAGCACCTTAAAGAACTCCTAATTTTATGTCCTCAAATAAGAGAAATACAAAGAAAATGATATTGGTTAGATACAAATTTTTATGCATCCCCTTACTGAACATTGTTCAGCGGTGGTAAAAAAATCAAATAGAATGCTCAGTTTCATTCTCAAAAAGGTCTCTTCGTGTTCTCCTAAAGTGATCCTTCCACTTTTCTGGGGCTTAGTTCATCCTGAATTGAAGTATGCCATTAGGTTTTGGAGACCATAGTTACAGAGGAACATTTACTTGGTTGAGGGGGTGCAGAGAAGAGCCACGTGTTCTCTTGCAGGCACACAGGGCTTAAGCTATGAAGAGAGACTTGATTTTTTGAAAATGTTTACATTGGAAGATCACAGACAGGGCCGGATCAACCATTAAGCAAAATAAGCACATCCTTAGGGCATCAAAAAAAAAGGGAGGGGGGCACCACAAAAAGTTGCTAAAATGTTTTTTTTATGTACAATTTTTTTCCATCATCGAGCATCCGGCAGAAAATCCTAAAATTTTCGATTGACTGCATAGTTGAAGATATTCATCAAAAGGATGGCACAAATACAGAAAACTGATATTGCAAACCAGAGATCATGTTAATGATGAGTTTTTGGAAACAGCATCACGGGGCACGTGAATACTAAACTAAATTAATACAAAATGACAAATTTAAGAGTAATCCATGTTCTACAGAATAAGGATGTGAACTTGAAAATGCTGAAATCTTTGAGTCATAAGCGGATCGACTGCATGGTTTCAGGGGTGTGTTTTACCTTCTATTTGATTATTACCTGTGCGAGACAGTTTCTGCGCCTCTCTGGCATATAAGTTGCACCAGTAAAATAACCCTGAAAACTCGCTGCTGTGTTCCCAAACAGATGAAATGCATCAAAAATTGTTGCCTGGCAGTCAGTGGTTAGGGGAGCTAGTGCGAGTCTCGGTTCGAATCCTGTTCTTTGATGTCTACTAACACCAACAAATTTCCTGGACAGATCCTACGAATTTCTTGGGAGCGTGTGAGGATCACGTTTAAAAAAGAAATCACAGGTTTCTCTGCAAACTATTCAGTCCAATATGCTCATATTTTGAAATTTTGCATAAAAACATTAAAAAAATATATATATTTTTACTTCTGCATAGGCTACAGAGCCTAGAGAAACCCCTTTTGTGGTTCAATCTAGAATTCCTGGAACAGGGATTTCCAATGTAAAACTCTTTGTGGAACCCTTGATAGTTATAAGGCTGTTCTACCGAACCCTTGATAATTATAAAGCAGTTTTGCTGAACCCTTGATGATAATGAGGCTGCTACGAAAACTCAAATTTTTGAATATTTATTTTAAAAAAGTGTGTACCTATTGCCATCTCAACAGCATCATAGCTCCAAGGCAAAATGAAAGAGGGTTTAGGCACCACCTCTTAATTTGTATATTTATTGCCATAAATCATTGTGCCAAATCTTATTGTGGAAGCCCAGGCCTGTAGCCAGAAATTATGTTCGGGGGGATCACTTTCATTTCGAAGGGGACCAAAGTGATGGAACAATAGATTTGGCCATCTTTTTCCCTTTTTTTGGTCATTTTCTCACATTTCGGGGGGTTCCATGGTGTTTGATCATGCAGAACCCCAAAAAAACTGTCACGGAAGAATACAGTTGGAAAACCATGTCCTAGAATATAGGTATGAAGACGCTTTAGTTCAATCTACCATAGAAGTAAAAGAAATGCTAACAGATTGCAACTCAAAAATGCATCTGAAAGAACAGGTACCCAATGATTGATTCACCAAAAATAATGTAATATTGACTGTACCAAGGTTCAGTGGTTACGTTTGAAGCCACTTTATGAAATCTAACAAGCAGTCGATGGGAGAAAATATCTTTAAATGTTTTAAAATATTTTTTTTAAAAAAGTAAAAAAATTTAAGGCCTGTCTTTTTTGGGAAATGCGAAAGAAAAATTCTAAAAACTTCCAAAGATGTGAAAAAAATAAACAAAAATGAAAGATCTTATCAATGATTTGCAAGTTGAAAGTCTCTTCTTTTTTTTTCTATGTCTGTGTTAAAAAATATTTAAACTATTATTCTGCCTTAGATTAGTTTTACTTCTGAAATATAAAATTTCATTTAATGTTTTTCCCCCCCCCCCTTTATAGATTTGATAGTGAGTAAGCAACTGGGGGCACCAAACCCATTTAAGTGGTTAGGGCCTTCAAACATTTTAATCCGACACTGAACACAGTTGTTGGGGGAATATGATCGAAGTGTTTAAAATTTTCAACGGGATGGATAAAATGGACCAAGAGCTATTAATACAACGTCAATCAACTGCTTTGACAAGGGGACACCATTATCGATTGATAAGAGACAATTCTAGGTGGTGGTGTCACAGGGAATTTTCACTAATAGGGTTGTGAATAAATGGAATAGCTTGAATATGGAATAGGTTGTGAATCCTAAATAATTTGACACGTTTAAAAAGAAATACGATAAACTTATAGGGATAAATCGAGAAGCTATCCATACTTAGATGAGATAACCATAAATGTTTTATGAGCACTATATTTATATTTTATTATAATTATTGGATTTTTATTGCTCTTATTGGGTTACTGTATTTTTGATATAGTGTAGATATATATTCGATATCCATATTTTTATGGGCATCATCTTGTCTGTTGTGGCCTTTGTATTTGTATATCTTGGTGAAAATGATTAAATTTCCGATGCTGAAAATGTTTAAAATTCACAAAATTCTCAGATGTTTCATAACTCGACCAGTTCCAGTTTTAAAAAATGTTTTCTTACCCTTGTTTCACGTCCCAAAATCTATCGTGTTACAATATCTATAATAAAATTTATAAATTGAAAGCATAGCAGTGTGCAACCGAAATGAATACATACAAATCCAAATGATGAGGTGATAAATAAAATTTTGAAATTTCTTCAACCTAGGAGGTTGCTAGACCATTACAAATGAATATAACGCTCATAGTACATGGTTGTAAATAGGTGTGGGTCATAATCCCGACAAACGAAATCCCGACAAGTCACAATCCCGACAGACGAAATACCGACAGGTCAAAATCCCGACACGGTCGAATTTAAAAATTCAATTTCGCCGTATAAGCCGCACTTCGCGATTTCTGTCGGGATTTGAATTTCTCGCGGCGAGGGGCGTTGGGGTGCCGATGAGAATGATAAATTCAATCAAATAAATGTTCAAATTTTAATTTCGCCGTAGAAGTCGCACTTCACGATTTTTGTCGGGATTCATGAAATTCTGTCAGTAGTTTTATTTTGTACTGTTGAGACTCCCAAAAAAAATTCTTAAAATTCAACCTCTAAGTTGGTCTTAAGGAAGAATTTGCAGATTACCAAATCCACGCTAGTGAAGATGCGCGTGATAGTTAGTTCCTTATTCATGGATATTCCCCACTTTTTATCATTTCCCCCCCCCCCATAATCATTTTGTACTTCACTACAGACAGAACCCTTTGAACCCGTGCACACGGCAGTGTTGTTCTTGTGGGTCCAGCTCCCATGGCCCCACAGTGGGAGCTGGGGGATTTAGCACAGAGAGGAGAATAACGGTTTATATGTTACTGCCAAAGCCCGAAATTGCCCACTTCGCAAACTGACTAGCCCAATTGACCCTTCCAATGTCCGAAATACGGGCTTTGGCCAGCCTTTTGTGTGTATCTCTATATATCCCTATATCGATGCCTATGGTTGCAGGTTATCGCCGCATTGGAGTATTTTTTGTGACAATTATGGCCATTTATAATTAGCTATAGCTAATCACAATTCTTATGGTTAGCTGTGGCAACTCTAACAGTCAAAGGAATCTGAATATCGATATCTTAGTGATCCATATCTAGGGATCGGCATGTAGGGCCTAGCGAAAGCCCATAATTCGGACATTGGGCGGGTCCACTGGGCTGCCAGTTCGCGAAGTGGCCAACTTCAGGCTTTGACAGTAACATATATAGTGCCCGAGTGGCATGGTGGTAAGATGCTCATCTACCATCGTGAAGGTTGTTGTCAGGGTCCCAGGTTCGAACCCAAGGGAGGATATAGATAAGATATTTTCCCTAACGATAGACAGCGCCTTCACTTCAAACCCATATCACTAATGGCAGTAAATTGCAATATAGCGATATGGCCAGAGTTGGTGTTTGGTGAAGTACACTGCTCAAAACAATTAGGGGAGCACATGGTTTTAACAAAATTACGCAACGATGTATACCGATAAGTAACATAAAATGAATCATCCATAATTCAAAGCCTAGCAGGAAACGGAAGAAGAAAACTTCATATGCAAATCAAAGTTCATGACGTCAAAAACCAGAAAAAGGAGATAAGGGCAGAAATCGGGATGTTGCAGAAACGTCTGTTTTACTGCCGTAACTGTGAAATTCGATTGCGCAGTATTTTTTTTTGAGACAAGGTGACTTGAGGATGTCTCAACAATGTGATTTACTGGAATCCATGGCATGGCGTGTTATAGGCAGACTGGAATCCGGGCAAACACAACGTAGTGTCGCGGACGCTGTTGGAGTCGCCAGAAGTGTTGTTGCAAGGCTGTGGAATCGATTCCAAGAAACAGGAAATGTTAGACGTCGACCAAGGCAAGGTCGGCCATGTGCCACTACAGCAACTGATGACCGGTATGTACGGTTAACAGCCCGTCGAAACAGAACAGAGAATATTACGCAGCTGCAAAGACAGTTGCTCTTGGCAACAGGACGAAGGGTGTCCAGCCAAACAGTACGTAATCGGCTTCATGAGGGAGGGCTCTATGCACGTAGGCCAATGGTCTGCATTCCATTGACCCCACGCCACCGTGCGGCCCGAAAAAGATGGGCTGCTGAACATCAAGATTGGGAGCAACATGATTGGAGCCAAGTGCTGTTTACAGACGAGTCCCGATTCAGTCTGGAGTGTGACACCCGACATGTTCTGGTATGGAGGGACAGGGGCACTCGAAATAACCCTGCATTCGTTCGTGAAAGGTCACAATACAGACGAGCTGGTTGGATGGTATGGGGTGGAATCAGCATAGGCAGACGTACGGACCTGGCTATCATTCGGAATGGCACTTTGCGGCCCGAAGGTATGCAGACAAGATACTGCGACCTCATGTCATCCCTTACGCTGGAGCCATTGGAGATTCCTTTGTTTTCCAGGATGATAATGCCCGACCGCATAGAGCTCGTCTGGTGGAGAACATGCTTGAAGCTGAAACAATACAGCGTATGGAATGGCCAGCGTGCTCTCCTGACCTGAAAGTTAGGGACATGCTCGGACGACGCATTGCTGCGCGACCAAGGCCACCTGTTACTCTCCGAGACTTGCAGATTGCACTTCTTGAGGAGTGGAACAGTATTCCCCAAAGTCTGATCGATAACCTCATCGCATCCATGGCAAACAGGATGTGTGCAGCAGTCTTAGCTGTTCAAGGAGACCACACGCCCTATTAAAACTCATGCATCATCATATCTAAACAGTACTTTTTTTTATCGTTTACATGTAACCAAATTGTTGCCCTAAATCATCTTTTCATATTTTTTCCATATTTTCAAAGAATTAAAGCTTAATTCCAAATTTTTTTACGTCTTTTTTCTGTATTGCGCATTGATACGCCTGTACTATCCTTTGAATGGCAATACGTGGCTGTCTCGCATGGTTTTCTTCACTTTTTTGCTTGCTCCCCTAATTGTTTTGAGAAGTGTAGTAGTAACATATATAAATATATATATATGTATATGCGGTCATCGCTCTCTCGATATAACGACCCCCACACACACATATATATATATATACACACACACGGGGTGGTAAAACTATCGACTGGCCGATAATTACACGCATGATTCCTTGTGAAAAACTAATGTCAAAAAGTGTTTTCCGTTTTAGGATAGTCAGAATATTAAATGTATATAACATTTTGAACTTTTGTGACGTATCATTTTTATAACGGCCAGTTACGTGCCTCACAACCAACGGAAGTTAAATTCTTCCGCAGCTGAGTGTGGTAGGCTTTTTGAAAATGAATTAATTTCATAATGGATTAATGTTATAACCTTGTTATTACGTAATTATGCAATAAATTCGATCACTATATAGGCAAATTGATCACCAGATTTGTAAATTGTTTTGCCAAATGACTTTTTTTTACCTGCACATTGCATTATAAAGTATGCAGAACAAAAATTATGCACAGTCGTCCCGAGCACCAGGGCTGGTATCCTTGTAGGAGCCATGATGGCTCCAAAATACTCGAGGTCGTACGCATTGCCCTAGCTAGTTTATTTATTGAAGGAAGCTCTGACCAGGACCGTCTCAACCGCATGATACCCCCCCCCCCTCCCGGGGCAGGGCCACAACTAGTATTTTAGCCACCCGGGACAAACATGATTTTGATGCCCCCCCTGAACTTTGAAATTCAATAATTTTGCGAAGGACTGTCACCTAAAACTGCTCTCTCCCCCCCCCCCTAAATTTTTCAGCCCGGGGCAGTTGGCTCCTCCCACTTTGCCAAATCTGGCCCTGCCCCTGGCGAAGGGGTTTCGTGGGGTCTTTTATGGCCCCCACTTGATTAGAAACACCCGATAACCAATTTGCATTCTGAATGCCGAAAATTTTGACCAGATCTCATTGTGTGTGTATGTATGTGTCTCTCTCTCTCTCACACACACATGCACACGTGGCCCTTCCGTATATTTTTTTACATTATAAAATTGGTGAATTACTAATAAATGATGAAAATGCTCTCATTTTCATGATTTACGTACCGTAAAAATCATTTGAAAATTGACTTAAACTGAAAAAAAGAAATAACTTCAAACTAATAAAATGTTTTCAATTATTTTGGCCCTCTGATTTTAACCGGGTTCCCGTTGGCCCATTGTACGCCGAATTAAGCCATTGTTAATTGCCAGATTTGTTCGCCCGTGGGCTTCGTGGAGAGTTCTGGTTTTTCTCACAATGTTTGATAGGTTGAATACCCCTGGATTAAAACAGTTGAAATTTCTTTTCACGTATAAAACGGTAAAATTAATTTTTACAGTGCAGTTCGAGGATTGAGTCTTCATTGAAATCGCAAGGGACCGAGATTTTTTTTCCGTTGAACGCAGGTTTTTACTTAATAAAGGTTCAATTGATATAACGTGTGAAATTATGTAACGATCTCTTAGGTAAAATTGAAATAACATATAAAAACAATTTAATTGAAAATAAATAATTTAAAAATTGATGATTAAATTAATTATATTTAAAATAATTGAATGTAAATGAATAATCAGTCTATAATTACTAAATAATGTATTTAAGTTCTGGCAGCACCTCTATAAAGTTCCGACCTACATTGTGTTCTAAAATAACGACATTTACGTCATTTAACGACATTAACAAAAATTTTCAATCAGGGTGTCATTGTCTGTCGCGTCAGGTTCAGGTTGTACATTATCGTCAATGTTTATGTAATCCTCAGCATCAGAACCTTAACTAAGAATTTTGTAAGGAAAGAGCAACATGGTCTTGCTGCCCCTACCACTGTAAAATTCGAAGATTTTATAACGGTCCTTTTGTTCCCACCTAAAATTTGTCACCCCCTAAATTTTGCCACCAGTGCAGTTGTCCCCCTTTCCTCTCTCTAAATAATTCCGGCCCTGCTAAGCCTTGCAACCACGGAATGCACACAGCTTGCATACAATTTTGTAAGTCTTGCATAACATTTAAAAATTCAACCCTTACACTGATTTTTGCTGTTGAAAAGCCTGCTCTTCCGAAAAAATTTTGTTACAATTTCAGAAAGCAACTGCTTTACTATGGTTATGGCTTATCAAAACCACTGCATCAAGTACAGAAAAGGTTTATGCTAATCTAAGGTGTTGATAATGTATAACTCTCATTTGCGAGCATAGATTGAGATGAAAAATTTTACCTACTCAAAAATGTTTACTATTACTTCATAAATTATCCTCCGATACCAGTTTTATATCATTCTGATGGTTATCGTCCATTGATCACCGTGTGTGAAATTTTCCGTTAAAGGATACAATTTTTCTCTCCGTTTCCACGTTAGACAGGTTCCTAAACGGAATGGGCTAAACACCCATTTTTTTTTTTGCATCATTCGAAAAAGTGGAAAAAAAATTGGTCCATATCACCAAAATTTTTTTATTGTATAAAGTTAGAAATATTTCAAAATCATAAAAAGCGAAAAACAAAATGGCGTACACAAAGAATTTATAATTTTACTTAGTTCAATGAAGATATACATTGAAAATAATTTGAAAAATCAAATTTAATAGTTTGATACAGTATATGATAGTATTATAGTATTTTCTTCTTATGCATAAAAAACTGGAGCGCATATCTGCGCTTTGGTGATAATGGCCAGGAAAATTCCGCTCATATATGTGCTTATGATGCAAATGGGTAATGCAGGTTTCTTAATGTGTATTTTGGCAGTGAAGAAATGATGGGAGCATGAAATTTTTCCGTTGAGAAGGCAGGTTTTACTGCATTTTCTTTTTGCAACCATAGAGAAAAAAGTAAATCAGCAAGGTAAACGTGTAAAAGGCAGTTTTTATATAGCAGGGCCGGATTAACCCATATGAAGGCACTAAGCACTAAAGTGATTTTGGTGCCCCCCAATTTTAACTTCAACGCATGCTCCTCCCCCGTGATAATTAGATTTGCTTGCAATTTTCTACTATAAGTATGCAAATTTTGAAAAGCAGATAGTTTATGAGGGGTTCAAAATAATCATTTTGCCAGGAGCCTATGATGCCATGGCTGCTGAGGAGCCTCGAGTGTCAGGAAGATCTCGTGACAATTTGATCTGGTTAAAATTTTGAAGAGAGTATGCAAATAGTGTAGTAAAGGACATACAGGGTAGCCATTAAGAGTTAGTACAGCCTTTGTCTCCTCAACCATCTGTGGTAAACATGATTTCAGTTTGAAAAAAAGCTCAAAAGGTGTTCAAAAATTACCCTGTACCAGTTTTGAGAGTGAAAACACAGTGAGTAACAAAATAAAAAAAATCTAAATTTTTAATGGCCTCCCGTCCTCTAACTTCTAATTATAAAATGGCTGCACTGTATCCCCTGAGGCCAACAAAAAAATTCCAAGTTTACAAGTACAATGTTCGCTAAGATATTTGAATTCAGAATTCGAAGGAAAGTTGGAAAGGACAGCATAAATGAGGAGAAAGAGCGTTGTCGATTAATTTTTGCTGTCCTTCCATAACTTTTCTCTTTCCAGTTTTTGAATTCAAATGTCTTAGCGAATATTGCACTTAGAAACTTGCAATTTTTTCTGTTGGCATCAGGAGAGACAATGCAACAACTTTCTAATTGGAAGTTAAAGGACGGGAAATCGAAGAAAAATTTAGATTTCTTATTTTGAGACACACTGTATTTTCCGAGGATGGTATCACCTTCCGCTATCCATACGAAGGTTTCAACGGTTGGCTGATGCGAGATGAATTTAGGAAAGAAAAATTCAACTGTGCTATTAGTAGGAATCGAACCCACGTTCTCGAGCTTTCTGGATGAGCGCACTAGACCACAAAGGCAAAGAATATCAATTTTTCCTCGGAACTTGTATGCGATGAACAGTCGGACATAATGCAGGCCAAAGTCTGGCGACAGTTACACTGCCACCAGTCCATGCACGGTCCCGTTCAGCGCACACAAGCTCTAACGAAAGATTGAGATATTCGTTGCCATTGCAGTCTAAGGCGCTCACCCGGCAAGTGAGAGAACGGGGATTCGATTCCCCGCAAATTCGATTCCCCGCAAATTCGATTCCCCCGACAGTTTTGAATGTTTTCTTTCCTTCCTAAATTCATCTTCGCATCCACTAATCGTTGAAAAAACACTATTTCCACTCTCAAAACTGGTAAAGGGTAATCCTTGAAAGTATTTTGAGCATTTTTTAAATTGAAACTATACCTCCCCGACGGACAGTTGATAAGAAAAGGCTGCACTAGCATGTACAGGACACCCTGTATAGCTAGATAGGGGTCTAAGAAAAATTTGTTTTACCTGGGGGGGGGGGGATGATGCTGTGGAGATAGCTTTGGCTTACGTTATGGAAATAAAGCAAAATCTCTCAATCCAAAAACTGAGCATTAACGCGAGTTCTTGTTCGAAATTAACTTTGTTTCTCTGCTTTGTGTCAACCATGCAGGACATAATGTCACCTCTCGCACATTCCACTGCATAATACATTTGAAATTAAAATTTGAAAATTTATTTGATCACAATTTATCATTCTCATCGTCGCCCCAACACCCCTCGCCGCAAGAAATTCAAACCCCGCCAGAAATCGCGAAGTACGGCTTATACGGCGAAATTAAAATTTGAAAATTTATTTGATCACAATTTATCATTCTCATCGTCGCCCCAACACCCCTCGCCGCAAGAAATTCAAATCCCAACAGAAATCGCGAAATGCGGCTTATACGGCGAAATTAAAATTTGAAAATTTATTTCATCGTAATTTATCATTCTCATCGTCGCCCCAACGCTCCTCGCCGCGAGAAATTCAAATCCCGACAGAAATCGCGAAGTGCGGCTTATACGGAGAAATTAAATTTTTTAATTTGACCTTGTCGGAATTTTGACCGTGTCGGGATTTTGACTTGTCGGGATTGTGAACGGAACCGGTTGTAAATGCATAGAACAGCTTACCTTCTGTTGCAATTCCACCACAATTAACACATTCAAAAGTAATATAATATTCTGTTGGAATAAATTCAGAAGCTATCCAGCCTTTGATGAACATAACCATAAATTTTATGGCAATGTATTATTTTTCATTGTGTATTTTTTTCATTTTTTTCAGTTTATTAGGAAAATTGCTTTCATTTTGAGTTGCTGTATTTTAGATATATTTGAAATCTGTATTTTTATGGGCATTTCTGTTCTATTTATTTATTATATACAGGGTGCATAGATAACAGGGCGTATGGCACTTTACCAGCAAACCGTTCATCCTAGAGGCATACATCCAGTTAGAAAAAGTATCCAAATAACATACAGTACTTAGATATATGTCATTACTATTGCACAGAGTTGTATAGTTATCAAGATTAAAAAAATATATTTTTTTATACCGTCCCTGGGTGCCCAAAAACCTGATTAGAAAGTTGTTGCCCTGTTTCTCCTGATGCCGACAAAAAAGGAGATATATCTAAGTGCAATATTCACGGAGGTATTCAAATTCGAAAAACAGAGAAAAGTTTGGAATAAAGCTCTAAATGCATAAAATCTGTTTTACAAGCACATAATGCTTTTTTTCCAAAAAACTTCCTCCATTTTTCAAATTCAAATAGCTCAGTGAATATTGCCTTTAGAAACATGGAATTTTTTTTGTTGTCATCAGGAGAGACAGGGCAACAACTTTCTAATTGGGTTTTTTGGGCACACTGGGTTGGTATAAAAAGTTAATTTTTTTATTATAATAACTATACAACCCCTTGCAAAAGTAATGACACATCTGAGTACTACACATTATTTGGATATTTTTTATGATTAAAAGTATGCCTCTAGAATCAATGGTTCACTGGTAAAATGTCATACGCCCTGCTACCTATGCATCCTGTATATATATATATATATTTATTTTATTATTACTGTTTGTTTTATTACCTTTATTATGACCTCATTGGATATTTCGCCTGCTGAATTTGTATTTGTAATTACAATTAATTTCTGCCATTTCATATCAGTTAAAGCCTATATCAGTGATGCTGTAAAAAGTTCCAGTAACCAGAGCAACACTCAGACGATCCTCTAGATTAGCAAACAGGCTAATCTCCTACACCGACTTAGGAAGTGGACAGGATTCAGAGGAGGATGTAATTGGGTAGAAGGTGGCCGAATGCCCCAGCCGGCCTTAACGGGAAAAGAGGTAACTTAACCCACCAGACAACCTCCAAGATAGTGGTGTAAGTATTTTGACCTTTGATACAGGAGGGAAAAGAAGCTACGTAGCTCAGCTGGCCCTTTTTGGGAAAAGAGGCTAATATGCTCACTGGCATATCCTAAGATCTTACCTTGACGATGAACATAAGGGGAAAAGAAGATATTTAGCTCGGCCGGCCCCATAAGGGAAAAAGGCCCATAAGCCCACTAGTTTCCATTCGAGGATTTGTTAGGATGAGGGCCCTACAAGTGGAGAAGTTGGATACCCATGTAGTCAGGCCAATGGGGCCCTGCACGTTAAGAAGACGGATAACTGTGTAGCCAGGCCATAAGGGCCCTACACACAATGCAATGAATATCTGAGGAACTATTGGGAAAAAATTGACATTACTACGAAATGGATGCACCATAAAAGCCAGGGTCGTGAAGCATCCAGATGTCTGCAAATATGTTTTGCGTGTAACTATTTATTGTTTTGATTTACAATGAAGCTCTGGAAGGGGCGGGATGGTTCTGGAAATGGGAGAATTCGTTCGTGGGGAGTGATGTGGATTTTTGGGTGGTCGGGTGGTGGCTGTTGTGGGACTTGGCTGAGGATGTTTAGTTGGGGTTGGGGGCACGAACCTCCTGGTGGTGCCGGGCGGAGATGCTGGGCTATTGTTGGGTTGGGAATGTGAAGGAGGCAGGGTGACGAGAGAGTTGGCGAGGGGCGCCCTGGGGTAGCAACAAAAATGTCAAATTATTTTTCAAGGCATGTACCATTTCTGCTAATGATGAATTTAGTTTACAAGTAACTTTTTATATGAATTTTTTTCTTTTAAATTTTTTCCATTTTACGTTCTATACTAATGCTAATAGGGGATGCATAATACCATTCACATACTGAAAATATAGCAGAAATCATCATATCTGCAATAATGACATCAATCAGTCAGATTTTATTTCAGGTTCCATCCTGATGGGTACATAAAAAGTGAAATAAACATGCCAAAAAATGCCATGTTTCTGATCAGGTCAGATACTATTTGATCATTTTTCACAAGCGTGTCATCTCTCTCTCTCTCTCTCTCTTCTAGAAACTATAAAAAATTAAATAGACTAAATTAGGACTTAACCATAGAATTACACAAAAGAGTAGATAGATAGAAAGAATCACTCACAACCCAGGACTGATGCAAAGTATCCGTTACCTCAAATGAGGCAGGGATGTGTCAGACAAAAGAATAAATTAACTCAATTTTGTTGATAATATGCAACCAGAGGTGTGATGATATTTTAATTAGAAAATGAATAATATTAGAGCAAATTATTATCAGAAATGCAGGACAAACCAAATGCCTCAATTTGTGCATGCCTAATTACCTCTCCATGCAAATCTGTGTTCAAAAGTAAAATGGCACATGTGAGGGTGTGAACAGCATCTGCAAATGAATGAAATATATATAATTAGTAGGGATCAGATTTCTATGACCTAAAAATCTTGAAAATATGCAAAAAAATATGCAATTTATGACCTAAAAAATGAGAAAATATGACCTTTAAATTCAAAAATATGATCTTATAATTTTCCCATTATTTGGTGATTGCAAACTGCAGCCTTTTTTTATACCCACCGAGTGGTTGGTGCGCTAATCACTCAGTGTGGGATTCCCAGCATTAGCAATCTTTTCTGTGGTGATGTCGCCATTTCTGTTGTATCTCCAAGACAGGAAAGGAAAGTTCTGACAAGGACAAACCGGGTATCAAACTCTCATCACCTCTGAACATCCTTTGGTACTTTAGGTGAGTGTCTCATCAACTTGGGCTACCGTGCCCTATTTATCTCAGTTTATTTATTTATTTATTTTTTTTATTATAAAATTCAGTTAGGTGTTTCACCCTGTAAAGGAGTTTACTTGCACTACACTTTTCCGTCATGCACAGAAAATAGCAACACCAGAAAGTTCATTAATCCTTTAGCTATGTCAGTACTTTAAAGTACCACCAACTTTTTAACCCCTGTAATATCTCTTACATACGTTGTTAGGTATTAGTGTTTTGAAGTATAAAGGCTGTATAACCACTTTATGATTATCAGGTGACAGCACAAGTGTGGAACAGCTAGTTTTTTAATTATGTTAATTAATAAAATTCAGTTTGCCTCCGTAAAAGTGTTTATTGCCTTACACAACAGTGTAATGCGGTATAAGACACTTCTTTTGATAAAATGTTCCCTAACAAATGTGTATAAAACAAATTATGGCTTTCTTTGTGATAAAATTAAATATTCATTATTATGCATTATTCAACATGATTGGTATTTTTTTTCATTGTAAGCGTATAATGCTGACAAAACTTTTAAAAGTACTAGGTTAATAATTGTGTACTAAATAATTTTTTGAAATTTTTTTTTTGTTGTTGTTGTTTTAGGCCTTAGTTCTAATTAGAACTAAAATGATCTACCAAAAAATTTACAAAATAATTATTTCATTTTTCATAATGTGATAGACAAAAGGTTAACACTTTCAGTAGACAGATGGTGCTAAATACTGATGTCATCAGATGCTCTTAGAAGAACAAAAATGAGTGAGTTGTTTAAAAATATCTTGAAGATAATTTTGAGTGTAGAAAATATATTGTTGCAGCACACACACACAGTTCTGAAATTTCTTCAAAAAGTACTATTATAGAGGGATTTATCTAAGTAAAGGATATCATTGTACACAGAGACATTCAACATTAGATTAAAAGCAATTCTAATGAGAGATTTACAAGGGACTTCAATGAAGTAAAAGTGGGCAATGTGTGCAGTGAGTTCGAAAAATGTTTGGATGTTGGTAAGAACAAACTGATCAAATTATGAAGGCAGCCACTACAATCTTTCTTCGTGTAAATTTCAATTAATTAAATATGTAGAAGCATAGATGTTAGAACATAGGACACAGAATGGTCTCACAGTAATTTATGTAACATAACCGGCTCCCTTCATGGCATATTCCTTGAATCCTGTATATACAGGACGTTTGACAATCGTAGCCTGTTCATATCACTGGAACCTAGGCGCTGAGGCAATTTGAGAGGGGGCTGAGCTCCCCCCAATAATTAAAAAATATACAATGCACTACACCCTTTCTCCTCCTAGGTACACATTACAGTCCCATATATACGGGACTGGCCACTTTCAGCCCCTCAATAATTCCTTTAGCATCTTTGCCCCCGTCCTGATATTTTACTCATTTTAGCACCTCTGCGTAAAAGTATTGTGATAATATTTTCATATTACATTGTAAGTCAGAAATTTTGAAATGTAATGCCCACTAAATGAGGGTTTTAAAAATGTTCCAGTTTTTATTAATGGATTTGAGGATTTGTCTCGGTTTTGCAGACACCTCATCTTGCCACCCCAGACAAGTGGCGCCATCATTACTGGTCCTACTTTCAGCCAGCACGGCACCAATTCAAAGTAAGTATTTGATTGAAGAATGTTTTGTCTCCCAGTATCTATGAAGTGTGTTGCCATTGAGAGGTACCCATTTCTGCTTACATTTGCAATACTATCATTCATGATGAAATTGAAGTTATGGAATGGAACTAGTTTTTTTTTCTTTCAAAATATAGGTTTAGTTTAGGTGATGACAATGACAGTGTTTATGTCTGGAGGCTCTCTGGTGAGCTGCTTAACCCTGCTTTGGCTGGGAAACAATACACTGTACTTACAGCAGGTGAGATCATCTGAGGAACCATAGCATATGAAAACTAGTCTCCCCCAGTAGTGATCTGAGGAACAATAACGACAAAGTAATATGTTTAGAAGACACCAACGAATAAGGCAAATACACAAAAAATAATAAAAGTCCTAATGCATTTCAACACCAATGGATGCCGTCTTCAGAGGAAAAATTTAACCACTAGTTTCGCTGACCGAGTTTCCCATTTGGGTTGAATACCAAATCTTCACGCTCGGTTGCTCAGCGGAAGAAGTACGTCTGTTCACTTCAAACGTCGTGGTCAGAATGAAGCTGTGAGCCTGCGTGAGATACTAATGCAGCGTCCTGATTGGACATTTGCGGAATAGTGCTATCCGATTGGTCCATTCAAATTTTCTTGTAATACCCACTCGAAATGAATTTAAGCCATGGTGTTGCGATCGGGGATGTAGATTTATTATCGTTCACTAGTATATTTTTGAAGGCCCGAATATATGTGCCTTCATAGAAATCTAGATCAACTGTGGACTTGACTTTGTGAAAAACTCTCGCTTCTTGAAATTTGAATTTGTGGCTTTCTTGCCAACAGTGAGCGGCGATGGTCGATTTTTCACATTCCTGATTCTTAACACAGCGAGAGTGTTCATTTAATCTTGCTTTTATGGGTCTCCTTGTCTGTCCTATATAACCAAGAGAGCAATCACCACATGGAATGTAATAAATGCCCCATTGTTTATTCTGCGGTATAGCATCTTTAGGGGGCATGAAACCAAAGTTTTTAGTGGGCACATCTATGGTTGTTAGATTAAACCTTTTAAGAATCGGTTTGATCTTCAGTGAGAGTATTGGATCGTAGGGTATGACTACACTGCTAGTACTTCTTCCACTGAGCAACCGAGCATGAAGATTTGGTATTCAACCCAAATGGGAAACTCGGTCAGCAAAACTAGTGGTTAAATTTTTCCTCTGAAGACGGCACCAATTGGTGTTGAAATGCATTAGGACTTTCATTCTTTTTTGTGTATTTGCCTTATTCGTTGGTGTCTCCTAAATATTCTTGGGCAAAGTGGATCAACTCTTCCAAAGTAATATGTTCAAGAAATTCTACAGCCCTGTGTGTTCTCTCATGGTGGATCTGGAGACATTTCCTAGCAGAACAATGCTTGACATCCCACAGTAAGGGCATAGCAAAGATAGATTTGAAAGGTTGAGGAGGGGAAGCATGATGATCATGATATAAAGGCTGGGGGGGGGGGGCAGTACGCGATGATGACGAATTCAATCCATACATATAGGCATTGTTTAATACATAATGTATTGTTTTTAGTTTTGCAACTATTTTTAATTGCATTGCTGTATTTTAGAAATATATGGCATCCATACTTATTATGGACATCTTTTTCTCGGCCACCTCGTTGGGCATTTTGCTTGTTGTGGCCTTGTATTTATTTGTATGTGCATAAACATTAGTCAGATTCGTCATTCTTCATCCCCGTATCTCCATCTATGAGTAAGGTTGCTACATTGTTTCGGCCTGCCCAGCTCCTGAATTTATATTCAATAAAACATTTGTCATACCTTACCATCTGAAGTAACTATGAATTTGCATTGCCTAGAGGTTCAGTTGCAGCAACTGTGGATAGATATGACACAAGATACATTACAGGATCTGTATATCTCAATTTTTTCTCATATCTTACATTCAGTCTACACTTGGTCCAACAGAGCCTCTTTTCATGTACCCTATTTTCCCAATGCAGCGTTTTTTGTTTTTTTTTGCTCTGATAATTCTATGATTATTATATTAATTATACCTTATAATTAATATAATAATCACTTATTTATATTAATGACACAATTCTGACAACTCCCGTATGTAATTTTCTTTTACAATGAATATATATCAGTAAACAACATTGCACATATAGATGTATATATATCTTTGTATTACAAAAGGATAAAACTTACCTTGGGACTTGAATGATCCAGGATTGCAGTCCAAGTATCTTTTTGAAAAATGTGTTAGAACACGTTCACGTTCTTGTGTTTCACCAATTAGGTAGAACTGTTTGAGAAACCTCCTTAATGCTCCATCCAATGTATCCTCAGAAAAACTGAAGAATTTCAAATACTCCTCAGCTACAACACGGCTGAAATCATTACTAGAAAAACAAATCGTTATAATTAATATCGCTCTATCGATTTGAAGAAAGACTTAGTTTAGAGAAAATTTAGTTTGTTTTATTAAAAAGAGAACTAGCAAACAAATTTCATGCATACAAAATAATGCTATGAATATTACCAAACTTTATGGTACACTGTTCACACTTCACATTCCCACAAGCTTATCAATTACAGGGAGCCAAGTGTTCTACAAAAGCTTTTCAAGGTTTCCAGTATCAAAAGCTGTAAATGTTTTTATTCGTGTAGTGATCAAAATATCTATACAGTACCTTGGATAACAAAGATAATTCATTCTGGAATCACATTCATTAGCTGAAACACGATTTCCTACAGGTTTCTATTAAAAATTGTTCAATTTGTTATAGGGACTGCCCAAAATTTAAAGATAAATTTTATAAAATACTAAGAAAAAATATAGAAATATAAAAATTGGCTGAAGGCTGAGATGAACTTCACAACTGGTTGAAAGAGAATTTAAAGAAAGATAAGAAACTCTCAAGATACTTTGGCACTATATAAAGGCTGTTGTAACTTCATACATTGCTCGGTACATCCTTTGTCAAGCTCGACCATAAAGGCCAGCAGGCTTTCTAAATTTTCTAATTTGAATAACTCTGAACTTTGGAACGTTAATTGTTTAATAACATGTTAAATAAAGAAATAAAAAATAATTTTTTAATAATTGTTTAAATAAACTTGTTGAGCCCACTTTTTAAGGTGCAACATCTATTTCTTTTGACATGTTTTTATACTACGCCTAATTTACATTCGTAAGAAGGAAGAACAAGAAAATACAATTTTCTTCAAGAACAAGAAAATCTAATATCACAGTGCAACTCCGCCTAAGGTAAAGAGGTCCAAGCTAGATAGAGTTGCGCTGTGATATTAGATTTTCTTGTTCTTGAAGCCTAGCTGTTAATGTCTTGGAGACTGTTTCAACACCTGCTTTGGTGAGCAGTTTTGAAACTTTATTTTGTGGCAGTTTATAAACTGCTTACCAAAGCAGGTGTTGCAACATAATTATGTTATGAATTGCATTTGTTGTCTTAACGCTGATGTTTTCTAACTGTGTGATATATTTTTTTAAATTTTTTTGGAACTGTTGTTTGACTTCCTTTTCTTATTTTAAATAATAAGTGCATTTAGCATGATACAAATGGTCTGTTGTGTTTTATTGTAGTTTTAAAAGTATTTTTTTTATGAACCTAGTATTGCAACTGGTTTGTTGCACTATACTATTTGATTTGATGCTAAGAGTCTTATTGTGTGCACTGAAAAATTTTAAGTTTGACTGAAAAAATTTAGCACTAAAACATTTACTGTAATATATACATGAAAGAATAGATAAACTTCGCTCAAGAAGTCACCAATTAATAAGGCAAATATACAGAAACTACGAAATTCCTGATGCATTTCAACACACAGTGGGTGTCATCACCAGAGGAAGAATATATAATCACTAATCAGGCTGACTGAGGATCCCACTTGGGTTGAATACCAAATTTTAACTCTCATTTGTTCAGGGGGAAAAAGTACATCTGTTCACTTTAAACGTCATGGTCAGAATGAAACGAAGAGCCTGCCTGTGAGACTGATGCATATCCATTTTACAAGCATCCAATCAGGGTTCTGCATCAGTCTCACACGCAGGCTCTCAGCTTCATTTTGACAATGACATTTGAAATGAACAGATGTACTTTTTTCCACTGAGAAACCGAAAGTTAAGATTTGGTATTCAACCCACGTAGGGTCCTCGGTTATCGTGCGAGTAATGATTATATATTGTGTGTTGAAATGCATTAGGAATTTTGTATTTTCCATATATTTGCCTTATTCATTGGTGATTTCTTAGTAATATATATATATAAATGTTATGGCAAATGTAATAAATCAGTGGTTTTGCATAGTCTCTGGATTTGTATTGATGATTATGCATAATTACTGAATTTATCACATTTACCATAACACATATATATGCTACTGTAAATGTTAAATAACATTATTATTTTTTGGCTATAAAAGAAGGGTGATTGTTAAAAGGGGTTGAGCTGTATTAATACTATGAGCAGTGCATTGGGACCAGAATAATATTGCTATATATATGGGTGATTGAAGTTTCCACAGTGAAAAAAGGTGACAAAACGAAATCTTAAGTTGCACAATCCCATGCAGATCAGTGAAAGACTCAAAGGAGATGCTCAAAATGACATCCAAGGGTATCTCTGTATGATACACATCAGCAAATGAAGGACTAGTGTACCCTCCCGTAGACTTCTGATGTCATATTAATCTTGTCTGGTGCAACAAGAATTCTATCTGTACTGCTTGTTCTCACTAGAAACTTGCATATAGCAAGTGATTGAAGGTTAAGTTCTCCAGTAGAGCAGAAATGACGTCAGAAGTGAGGATTTGTGCTTGTTGGATATGTTTCTAAGTTTTACTTTTCTGACACTCTGAGTGGATTGCGGCCATAGGCCCCATTGAAATACTGTTCGTCTTAATGGGTACTATCACCTCTAAAAAATTTTCTAGACAGTTTATGAACACCCTGTATAGGCATTTCACTTTATATATAATATACATGAAAGTCTGCTTCATGAAAAACTTTATAGAGCTCCCTCTAACAATTTGTTATAAAAGGTTCCACCATAGCTTTAATTAAAGGTGATTGTTTTGAATACCATAATAAAAAAATCTTTGAACACCATAATAAAAAAATCTTTGAATACCATAATAAAAGATCATAAAAAAATCTTAATTAAAATATTCATCTCATGCTCTTTTTTAAAAATAATAATAGAACATTATTTAAATATCTGAAGAAATAGTTTTGTAAACTGAAGTGATATCATAACATAAGAAACATCGAAGAAAGTCAAGATGTAACTTCAAAAAAGTGAGCTTCAACAAACTTCAAAAAACTAATGTCAATGATAGGTTTGTGGTACATCAATTCAACAGATGTATAAAGTCTATAATTGCAGACTAAAAGTGGTAAATATGTTAAGTGCCAAAAGCAAAAATCTGGAAATCACAAAAAACTGTTTTCTCACATAACTATACGTTTCACACTAGTGCCCTTTTTTACATGCACTTTTGAACTACTTAGAGGACTACCAAGTACTTTCACATTTACCACGTTATAAAGCATTGCTCATTGGACACTTTAATGTGAAAAATGGTGTTTGAATTTTTTTTTTTTTTTGGCTCTTACATAATTTCCCACTTTGTCTCCAATTACTTATGATGATTAGAGCCCAGATTATATGCATTTGCATATTTTGGCCTTTTCATAGCATTGATGCATATAAATGCATAAAATCAAATAATTTTAAGAATAAGTGCATATTTTTAAGGTTCATTTAAGCTCACTTTTTTTTTTATAATTTTTGCAAATAAATATTACTCATAATTTCATATAACATCAGGTTTTTTTTGTTTTTTTATCTGGAGGTGAGATTTAGTGAATTAATAGAGATGTTTGTAATACTGTATTTTCCAGATGTCAATGATTTTGTTGTAAAGCTATTTCTAGAGATACGTCAAAAATGTTCAATTTTTTTTAGAAATAGTGTCAAAATTCTTTTGTAACTGGTATTTCTTTACTGAGCAGCTACAACAAACTAGAAATTAAAAATGCCTAAATAAAACATATGCAGAAGCAACTTGCATATGCAGAATATATACTGTTATAAAAATTATGTCAATATTGATAATGTTTTATTATTTATCATCTTCCACCTGTAAATAATCAATAATGCATTTTGTTGTGAACCCCTCAAAATGACAATAAACTTGCCTGGTGCGGTGCTGTCATGTTGCCAATGAAACAGAGTGGAGATCGCAAGAATATGCCAGACATTTTCAGAACCTTTTTTTTCTATATAAAGTGATGCCACGACAAATAGTCAGTTTGTTGGACTTCATTCTCAATGCGAGAACTCTTGTTTGTAGGCCACTCTCTGATTAACGTATTTCGTCAAATCGCTGTCTGTTAATACATGTAAAATAGCTGTTCTGTGAGAATAAATCTGTGATGTCCTGAATTTTGTTTCATCCTCTGCTCATTTCAAAGACTTGCGAGAAAAATTATCAGTAACAATACATATGTGGGGATATTTTTTTTGTAAATGCATTAATAGAAAATATGCATTTTTTTTTAAAAACATACTTGTTTTTTTTTTTTACATGGTGATTTATTTAATATATATTTTCTCATTTTTGGTACATATTTCGGAATTTTTAAATTTTTCAGGATATTTTGGCATTTTTAAGTGCATATTTCATCACTTTTTAGTGCATGTATAATGATAATACTTTAATACTATACCGAGCTCTATAATGATATACTTTAATACTATACCGAGCTCTATAATGATATGCTTTAATACTATACTGAGTTCTATAATGATATACTTTAATACTATACCGGGCTCTATAATGATAATACTTTTACAACAACTGATAAGCTATGTAAAAATTCAAGAGAAAAACTGTTGTTTAGTGTTAGAAAAAGTTTAAAAAATTCCTTACTTTTTGCAAAGATGCTTTGCAACATCAGATTTTTTGAAGCCTTCTAAATTATAAAGACGCTTTGCAAGTCGCAATGCAGATGGCACATCAATAGCTTTAGGGCTATAATGAAAGCTGCAAATACTCTCTACATCAGATTCTTCATCTGCTGAAGAACAAACACATTGACATTCATCATCAGGAGTCTGATTATTAATTTTCTGTTCACTGCTCCTGAAATCATCTGTAGCTGCAGATTGGGCTTTTGTGTTGACTAAAGATGAATCACTGAAAGATGAATCTTTTTCTGGCATTACTTTGACATAGACTTTATTTTCATCAATCATTATATTTGTAACACCAACCTGGTTTTTGTTATTAACAGAATTGCTGTTAGACATGTCTAAAACAGTCTGTTGAGCACAGCTATTTTCTAATTTATGTACATTTGTAGAATTATGAACCCATTCCTTTGAGTTCACACCATTTTCCACTTTACCAAAAGCATTAAATAAGCAAGGTAAGGAACTATCATCATTCTCTGCAGATAAAAGCATGCTTTCAGGCATGCTGCAGCTACTTTTCATTGGACTACTCCTGGAACTTGCAGCGCTGGAATTGCTGCCACTATTGACAGCAATTGGACTAGGTAAACACTTATCTTCAGAAGATACAGGAGCATTATATGTCCATACAATTCGTTCATTTGAAGGGCTGTTTGAGGTTGCATTAACCAAATTATCTAATGCAGAATCACTATCATCAATCTCATATGGTATACTAACTGATGAAATATTTGCTTTTTGAAGGCAGTTGTCACTTCTTGAAGTTCGCACATTAGCACTCACCAAAGAATGAGTTTTGTCAACAACTTTAGTATGCATGCTTGATACTTCTTTAACAACTTCATTTGACTGCTTCAGATTATGCTTGCCTGGAAAAAAAAAATATATATGCATATTTATAAATTTTATCAATCTTTTCATATACATATATACAGGGTTTCCACTCTTATCACTGTCCAATAGTGAATTCTTTAACTTTTTTCTTTCGAATGTTGTCACCCATTATCCTAGATGTCATAGATATAAAAAATTTGTTTTTAAAGAGTGAAAAAATTTGAATTTTTATACAATCCCTGGGGTCCTATAAGTTATATTTATTTTTAAAAATCATGCACTGACATGTTGAAGAAAACAAATCCATAATTTTACGAAAAATATTGACAGAGTTATGAAATGTGAATTTTTTTATGAATTTTAAGCATATTTCTTATCAAAGAATGCATCACTCTAGTCAAACTTTAATGCTCAGAGTGCTTCCATCATCCAGGGATGGTCAGTGTAGTAGAGCATGCTCAATCATCCAGGATTAACTATTTTTTAGGACGAAGTTTTTTAAATGACATATAGATGGCATACCCATCTATATTCATTGTTTTTTTCAAAATTAATTATTTCTTTATTTTCTGACTGGTTTGCTTGTACTGTATTAAACGAGTGTGCATTGGTGAGTAGTGGCAGAGTGCCTGTCTACTCCCAATTATTATTTTGTCTGAGATTATGGGTTCAAAACCAGATTACTTTCTTCTTTTTTTTCTTCTACTGTATTCAATTTGTAAGTCTATAAATTTGATTGCCATCTGCACTCATGTGCAAAATTAAGAGAATCAGCACATTATGTCGAATTTATGAAAAACTAGTGGATAGATTTTAATGAAATTTGGTACGAATACACAGTTATAACAAAGAAAGAGATGTACCATACAAAAGTCATAGTACACACACATGATTCTCAGTAAAGCTCAACATTGCAGGAATATCCAAAATCCGCATTGCGAGATAGAATCGAAAATGAATCTAATATGGGGTATGGTCCCCTCTCACAGTTAGACAGGTCACACAGTGCGACGACATACTGGACACAAGGCAGTTGAGCAGTCCCTGTGGTAATTTGTCCCACTCCTGCAACAACACAGTTTTCAGTTCTGGGATGGTTCTCGGAGGGGGATGGAGAGATGCAATTGCCCTCCCAAGAGCGTCCCAGACATGTTCTATAGGGTTTAGGGCAGGAGATCTGGCTGGCCAATCCATACGCCGAATATTCTCACTTTCCAGATAATCGTTCACAAGGTGAGCCCGATGTGGACGAGCGTTGTCGTCCATGAACAGGAACAGAGGGCCAACTGCGCCCTGAAAAGTCGAACATGGGGCTCTAAGATTGCCTCTCTATACCTCCTAGCAGTCACGGAGCCTCTGTCAAACACATGGAGGGGTGTGCTGCCGTCCAACATGATGCCTGCCCAGACCATGACACCTCCACTAGCATAGTGGCCCATTTCCCTTGTGTGGGAGGGATGGTATCAAGTACCAGGCTCTCTCCAGATGAGTGTACGTCGAGAATCAGTGTCCAGGATTAACTCGACCCATCTGTGAAGAGCACGGTGCTCCACTGAAGTCTGGTCCAAGGCTGATGTTGACTGTACCATGCTAAATGCACTCTCTTGTGTGCTGCAGTTAGCGGGACGCAAAAAGCGGGTCTTCTGGCATAAAGCCCTCTCTTATGAAGCCTTCGGGCAACAGTAAACCGTGAAACTCGAGTTCCAGTGGCAGCATGCAGCTCACATGAAATCTGTGATGCTGTAGCAGTCCTGTGGCACCGAACTGAAAGTGACAAATAACGATCCTCATTGGACGTCGTGGCTCTTCGACGACCATGTCCAGGTCTTCTCGATATGGATCCAGTGTCTTGAAACTGTTTCCACAAATTGCAGATGATCCGGCGTAATATCGAGCTCAGTAGCCACCTGCACTTGTGATTGCCCTGCCTCCAATCTACAGACGATTCTCCATTTCATTCCGTCATCCATACGTTTGTGGCTACTCATTTTACATGATAGCTTATAAAATTTACCAAACTCTTGCGAGAAACACTGTGAATGTCACAGAGGAGTATGAGCACACGAATCGTGGAAAACGCCTCGTGCCCTTATCATCCCCTCCATGGTCACAGTTCTGCCCACACGCATGTGCACGCTTACGTATTCGACACTGAATATTTGCATATTTTTTTGGTGGCATTGTTAATACCTTTGGTTCAATACTTTTTGTGAAAATAGTCAGTATGTGCAAATTCTCTTAATTTTGCACACGAGTGCATCTTTCACAAAAGAGAATTGAAACAAATTTTTTTTTTCAATTCTCTTTCAAAGCGGAGAGCAGCTTTTCTTTGACTATTCCTGCAGCCTAAGGGTTAACAGGCAGCATTAAATTAAATTTGAATCACCAACATGATTTTCTTGAGATTCCACTGAATGTTATAAGGAATAATTGCTTCAACTTCAGTTTCAGTTTTTGTCCTGAAATTACTGATTTCTTTAACATGTAAATGCATGACATTTTTTTTTAAAATCTACATTGGTTTTATTAAACAGAAAATTATTTTTTTTTCATAATAGCACTTGATATTTTTTCCAGAATGTTTGAGATTCGAACCTTAATTTACAAAAAGCAGGATATAAATTTATTTAATTTAAATTACCTATTCTTAAGGAAGAGTAAAATTTAATTTCTTTGTTTATAATTTTAGTGTTGTTTCTATAATTATGGGCAAATCCATAAAATATACAAGAAAATTTTTTCATGGTTTTTTTATTGATATGTCTAAACTGTAGGATTAGAAAGGAAAATAAATGAAAAAAAAAAGATAAAAATCAATCTAAGTCAGCATTCTGCCAGTATATGTTTAAATATTGCTTATCAGACCAAGAAATTATATAAATGATTAAATCTCATAAGTTTTCAGAAATATTTTTTTTACTTAACTTACAAGATGATGGGTTTAACATTTGAAACATTTTTTGAAATTCTAAGTTTTTTCGAAGACAAATGGCTATTGGACAATGATAAGAGTTGACACTCTGTATATGCAGATGAAAAGATTGATAAATTTTTTATACACACATACAAAAAGATTGATAACATTTATTAGGTGACAGAAAAATTCTAATGAGAAATTTTTTATGCTACAGTCAAGTGTCCATACTTGGTACAATTCTGAAATTTGCACTGAAAAATCAACCCCCCTCAAAAACTTTAAATATTGGGACACCCTCAACACATTAAAATTTGGAAAAAAAAAATACCTCCCAACTTGAGAGAGTATAGTTTTGTATGTTGTCTCATATTTTGTATGTTGTCTTATATATAAGTGCCTTAGTTTAAACTTGGGAGAGGTTAAATATTTTTAGAAATGCCCTTAGGCAATACCAGACTGAAAACAGTTCAGAAATTATTTTATTCATCAGAAATAATGTCACAACCTTTATGACAAAATCAGAGAATAAGTTCCCTGATAAGAAAATATCACCCATCACAGCACACATTCAAAAAAGGAACAAATGGACTTATGAAGTAGAAAACTTAAAAAACGTTAATGTGTGTAGTGACTTTGGCTGACACGAACAAACAAAAAACAAAATATTGAAATATTTGAAAAGCTAGAGGACAAAAGTGTAGATATCTCTGCAGATGTGCTATAAGAGGTTTTACAATTCTCTGTATCTCATTTATTGAAACTTCATCTATGTCATCAACATCAGGAAATGAGAACACATCTGTTTTACCCATGTAAGTTCTCATAAAACGCATTGGGAACTGCTGCCCATCTAAGCTGGCAAAAAAAAGTTGTGTGCATGGGGGAATTGGATTATACATAATACATTGCATGTAAGCATTTGAAAACATAACAATGGCAATGCATTTTCTAATTTCAGACAACAGTGCCTTGGGAAAATGTCCCAATTTTAGACAAACTTGATTTTTTTTCTACTCAAGCCAGGCTGTACTTAACAATAACAGTGATAAAAAAAAGAAAGAAAGATTGGGCCGGCAATCTATAGGGGAAACCTCACCTAACATTGCCCTAAATCAGAGGAATCCCCATGTCTAAACGTAACTATGGTGCAAACCTGTGTAGTTCACTGAAAAAACTTATAATTTTCAAGAAAATACTTGAAAAACTTTTCTCAACTGAAACACTATTTCTACACCACTTAAATAATCATGAAGTATTAACACAACAACAAACAAAATTGGTGACCTGCTATAAACATAACTTGCAACAACTGTCAGGGTTACTAACTTATTAAAAAAGTCCCAAATCCTCTCAAGTAAGAAATCTTTAGAAAGTTATTTCTTATATCTTATTTAATTTTCAAAAAATCTTTTCTTTCCAATCATTTCATTTTATAAAATGAAAGTATCAGAAATGAATAAAAATGTTTCTGCATTTGATGTTGGCATAAACAAAAAGACTTACCTTTTAACAAAACTGCAGACTGTGCAATGTTTTGATTAAAAACATTTTTCACGGGTAAGCTTAGTGAAGAGGTGCTACTTTTGGCATTAAGATTGATAATAAGGTCCCCAGTCATCATGAATGTTTCAAACTTTGGTTGATTTGGTCGTACTTTGTTGTGGTCCTGAATTTGTTGCTCAGATTTGGCCATATTAAATTCAGTAGAGCCACCATTGGTATTATCACAAGTTCCTTGGATTTCAGGTTCATAAATTGTTTGCTTTTTTTTCACTGAGGAATTATTTTCTATCATTTCAGATTCAACATGAGTCTTCAGTTCAAAAGATTGGGCCATATGTTCAAACAGACGTTCTTTAACAGAATAATCTGAGTAAAAAAAAAATGAGTGGAGTTTGTTTGTATAAGAGAAAATAATCAATTTTTTTGCCTTGCTTTAACAACAACTTAAAAAACTATTACAATGTTAGAATTTTTTTTTAATGTTGTATAAACTCTTAAATAAATAAAATTTTGAAAATATGAACTGACTATTACAGATTTGAAGGAATGCTATGAAATAATTGAAAATGATGCACCATACACCAATAAACTGAGAATATTTCCTCAGATCTTAGCCACAATTGTAATAAAAAATGTGCATAAAATGTATGCTAACTAAATTTAGTTAAAAACATTTAAACTTTAGAATTGTTATTTAACCCTTTCATGGGCTGTGGGATCTATACTTCCCACCTAATGCTTCTTATTACACACTCCTTCAAGAAGTACATATTCCACTATAATAGTTTTGTCTCGCCATTATACAGGTTGGTAACTATCGACTCCCAATAATTACAAGTGATTCCTTGTGAAAAACTGATGTGGGAAAGTACTTTCAGTTTTTTGATTTGACCCATAAGTTAATGAGTTATAACACTTTAAAAATTGATGGCATCACTTCAAAATCCTGCCAAATTCACCAAACATACACAAGCATATAACTTAACGTTTTTTAAACTGAACAATGATATAGCCCTAAAAATAGAGAAAGCAAACCAATTTTTTTTGTCTCTTGTTGAGTGTGTGTGCACTTTTCAGATTTTTGCAGTTTTTGAGGTCATCTGTAAGATGAATGCAATCGGAAATTTTGTAGAAATGTTTACTTGCCATGCGTTAGTAAAATGAACCTCAGATTTAGCAGTTAATCCAAGTATTTTTCAAAACAAATGTTGAATTCAGATTTTTGAAATTTATACCTTTATTCAAAGTTTAAAATTCATAAAATTCTAATGGATGATCAGATATCGGAGTTCACGGTTAATCTTACTGAAACATGCTATATAAACATTTCTACAAAATTTCAGAATTTTTGGTGTAGTAGGTGTATTTTATATCTTAAACAGATGAGCTTAAAAACTGTAATTTGATAAAATCACATTCAGAGCGTTTTTCTTGTTCACATTTACACTATAATTCATTAATTTTTAATTTCATTTTGAAAAAACAAACTAACCCAATCTGCACAAAGTTTTGCATTTGATTTTCACAATTGAATGAAATATTTTTCAAAGTCATGTTTGAAAAATCGACTTCAAAGGTCATAACACCACTTAAATGAATAAAGTATCGTCAACAATTTTGAGATTTTTTTTTTCTAGTTCCAATTCAAAAGTTTTAGAAGATTTCCATGCTACATCACAGCATTTGATTGTAATTCTGCAAGTCAATTGACTCGATTAACACAATAAGCATGTTGAATGAAATCTATCACAGTTATGAATTATCGTGAAGTCTAACAATTACAGTTTAAATTTTTACAGCATGTCATTTATGTTATGAATATAAGTATGAAACAGTAGACTCCCACTCACAACCATATTTAAAACAACAGACAGTAAAGACATGGCTTTCATTTTGAAAATTGAGAGCTGGGGGTGCAGGTAAGTATGATTTTTTGGGAAAAAATTAAGAAAGAAAATACATAAAAGAGCATCTCGAAGGGGCAACAAAATTAGTATTGCCTAGGGCGGTCACATTCTGAAGTCTGTCTCTGTTAAGATGGACCTGGGGCAACCGCCCCTTTCCTGGCATGACAAGAACAATTATTCTTAATTGGTCATTTGTTTTGGTGCAGTTTAACCTAATTGGTCCTTGTACCACAAAAATCACAATCCAATCCAATAATTACGCCCTAAAATAAACCTTCATCTGAAAAATGACCAAGTTCTGTGTGAGTCATGCCAGCTCTGGAATAAATTTCAAAATCATCCAAATATTTCTCATAAAAAGATAAAGTAAAAATTTATTAATATTCAGTGCAATAAAAATCAATTGTAGTCAAGAGGAAATGAAAATTTTTCATTGCAACATGCAGAAATCGGTATGAAAATGTGACTCGATGAATACAAATACAACGCCACAACAGGCAAAATGCCCAACGAGGCGGCTGAGAAAAAGATGCCCATAACAAATATGGATGTCATACATTTCAAAAATACAGCAACCCAATTAAAAACACAATCACAAAAATTATAAACAATATATACAATAGTCTAAGGTTTTCGCGGCCATCATTTGATAAAAATTGTTTTTTCGGGTTTGAAGACCGTCGTCCGTTTGAGTTTGTTCTCAACGTTTCCCCAACACTAGTGGTTGGCATCATCAGGAGAATTGATAAACTGGATCAAGGAAAACTTGACTTTGATCCAGTTTATCAATTCTCCTGATGATGCCAACCACTAGTGTTGGGGAAACGTTGAGAACAAACTCAAACAGACGACGGTCTACGAACCAGAAAAAACAATTTTTATCAATATATACAATATCAATAGAAAAATCTGAAACCAATAATTATTTTGAATATGTCAATTCACAAAATAATTAGTTTAACTGAAAATTTCTGATCAAATCATTGTTATTATTATACTGTTTCCACAAGTCACCTTCGTCAAGCTACCATTTTTGTAATCTTCATCGACGTTTTTTACACATAACTGTTTCGATGAAATATTAAAATAACTCAAAAAATATTGCCGTTTTATTGATCAACATGTAACCTGATTAAAATGACAGTGTAGAAAAACAATCGCATAGTAAACACTACACACTGTATGTACCTTCCCTGAAAAAATTTGACTTGACAGTGAAAGGGAACAAATTACCACATTTTGGCAAAAGTGTTGATTTGGTTAAAAAAATTTGCAAGTAGATCTCATTTGGCTAACACTTTACAAATCTGCTGATAAATTTACCAATATAGTGGATGAAACTAACACGCAGTTACATCTAAGCTACATGTAACAACAAGGTTATAATACCACACTACATAGAGAAATAAAGTGCCAATTGTGAAGGAAGAAAGCCGAACTTGGCTTCTAATGGGATTGAATATTTCATTCATTTTCAAGTGACACAATCCACTGCTGGCAGAAAAATTTACTTTCGTTAGGTGTTTGGCGCATAACTGACAGAAAAATGACACGACACAAAAATTCAAAGTATCACAACTCATTAATTATTCATCTGATCCTAAAACAAAAAACACTTTTCCACATTAGTTTTTCACAAGGAATCACATGTGCAATTATTGAGCGGTTGATAGTTACCACCCTATATGACTAGGACCAATGGTTGTCAGCTTAAGATTGTGAATTTTCAGGGAAAAGAATACTTTTAAGCCCACTCAAAAGTTATTGAATACTAATACATTCAATGAAATTGAAACCATTTCTTTTTATGGTATTATCAAAACTATAATAAATCACGACAAACATTGACAAATTCAAAAGAGAAAAAAAATGACAAATGAAAAGGTTAGTGAAGGAAATAATTTGAATAATTCTTAAAATTTTAAAACTTCTACGTTTAAAATATCAGTAAGAAAATATGACTAATAACTATGAAATATTATTAAATCATGCATACACCAAAACAAATAACTGAAAGTCTTGTTTTTATGGAATTACAACCAATCTGTTGAGTGCTAAAATGCAAATATCTTTACACTTTATGCAGTCAATAAATTTTTATTGTAAGTATTTTCAAAGAAAAATCATCTAGAGGAGAAAAGTCTATTGTTCAACCAAAATAGCGGTTGTGATACAGTGGTAGATACAATACAATACAAATACAACGCCAGAACAGGCAAATTGCCCAACGAGGTGGCTGACTTAAGAACATCATGGATCCCCGAGCCATTTTTTGGAGGCCCTACCTACTACTGCTACACCACACATGCACCCCCCCCCCCGCGGAACCCCCAACGAATCGGTACATGCAGGAATGTGCGTGTATGTGTAGTGAAACCTGACG
Organism: Pholcus phalangioides; assembly: GCF_987345545.1. NCBI lineage: Eukaryota > Metazoa > Arthropoda > Arachnida > Araneae > Pholcidae > Pholcus > Pholcus phalangioides. Next base: position 33,230,649 of record NW_028301600.1, on the reverse strand, counting down.
TGAAGTTTTTTTTGTTTCTCTGTAATGCTTGTTATGTGTAGTGCTGCCATCTGCCACCAGTTTTTCTAACTACGAGTGAAGTATTATGATTGAATGATTTATCGTTGTAGGACTGTTGCTCTCTGGGGCGAGACTTTTTAACAGGGAGATCGGCTCGCATTTGCACCTTGAAGTTGGGAACCACAGAAAACCAACTTCAGCCGACCACCACTGTGGGGTTCGAACCCGGATCCTCGCATCGCGAGTCCGTCACCCGGGCACCCGGGTGACGTGGCAGTAAGATGCTTGTCTTTACCACTGTGAAGGTTGCTGTCATGGTCCCGGGTTTGAACCCAAGGGAAGATATACACTGAAGAGCCAAAAAAACTGGTACACCTGCCTAATATTGAGTAGGGCCCCCGTGAGCACGCAGAAGTGCCGCAACACGACGTGGCATGGATTCGACTAATGTCTGAAGTAGTGCTGGAGGTAATTGACACCATGAATCCTGCAGGGCTGTCCATAAATCAGGAATCAGTAGGAGTAAGAGGGAGTGGGGATCTCTTCTGAACAGCACGTTGCAAGGCATCCCAGATATGTTCAATAATGTTCATGTCTGGGGATTTTGGTGGCCAGCGGAAGTGTCTAAAGTCAGAAGAGTGTTCCTGGAGCCACTTTGTAGCAATTCTGGACGTGTAGGGTGTCGCATTGTCCTGCTGAAATTGTCAAGTCCGTCGGAATGCACAATGGACATGAATGGGTGCAGATGATCAGACAGGATGCTTTGTCTGTACCTGTCACCTGTCAGAGTCGTATCTAGACGTATCAGGGGTCCCATATCATGCCAACTGCACACGCCCCATACCATCACAGAGCCTCCACCAGCTTGAACAGTCCCCTGTTGACATGTAGGGTTCATGGATTCATGAGGTTGTCTCCATACCCGTACACGTCCATCAGCTCGAAGCAATTGGAACCGAGACTCGTCAGACCAGGCAACGTGTTTCCAGTCCTCAACAGTCCAATGTCGGTGTTGTCGGGCCCAGGCGAGGCGTAAAGCTTTGTGTCGTGCAGTTATCAAGGGTACACGAGTGGGCCTTCGGCTCCAAAAGCCCATATCGATGATGTTTCGTTGAATGGTTCGCACGCTGACACTTATTGATGGCCCAGCATTAAAATCTGCAGCAATTTGCGGAAGGGTTGCACGTCTGTCACGTTTAATGATTCTTGTCAGTCGTTGTTGGTCCCGTTCTTGCATGATCTTTTTCAGGCCGCAGCGATGTCGTAGATTTAATTTTTTACCGGATTCCTGATATTCACGGTACACTCGTGAAATGGTCGTACGTAAAAATCCAAATTTCATCGCTACCTCGGAGATGCTGTGCCCCATCTCTCGTGCGCCGACTATAACACCACGTTCAAACTCACTTAAATCTTGGTAACCTGCCATTGTAGCAGCAGTAACCGATCTAACAACTGTGCCAGACACTTGTTGTGTTATATAGGCATTGCCGACCGCAGCGCCGTACTCTGATTGGTTCCATATCTCTTTATTTGCATACGCATGCCTGTACCAGTTGTTTTGGCTCTTCAGTTTAGATAAGATATTTTCCCTAAATGAACTTGAGGCGACCACCAATGGACAGCGTTTTTGCTTCCAACCCATCTCATTAATGGCAGTAAATTGCAGTATAGTGATATGGCCAGAGTTGGTGTTTGGTGATGTAGTGGTAGATAGTGATTGGTGAAGATTCTGTCCCTCCAAAAAAGCATTGAAGAAAAAATATTTTCTTCCTGCAGGAAGCAGTTTTTCTAGCAGTGATTCTGTTTTCAAAATAGGTTGTCTTTCCTTAGCTATTTAGAGGATACTGTTATCCTTTACCACAGAAACATTTGGGAACAATGGTTTCACTGTTTTTTTTGACAAATTTTGACATTTCAAAAGTTTAAAAAAACAAATTTAAAGTAGCCTATTGTTTAAGTCATATTCAGTTTAATATACATGAAAGTTTCATGAAGATTGATCAAAAATTAAATATTTGTATTGAGGACATACACACAAAGTGACAATCCATTTTATATATAGGATGCATAGGTGACTAGGAATATGCAAAGGATACCACTCAAAAAATTAGAAAAAATAAGACGGGGGAGGAGACATACCCCCCCCCCTAGACAACATAATCATAATAAAAAGAATCCCTCAAAAAACATTTTTTTAATTAATTTTTTTTTTCATAGCACTATTTCAGTACTCTGTAAATGACAGAAATGACCTGGTTACAAAAACCATTTTTGGCAAAAACAGGGTGTTAGCAACCACAGATAATTCTTTCCTGCTCTCCTCACTATAAAAATACATTCTTTTTTGGAATCTTCCATAGTCCAGTCTGTCAATTCTCTTCGACAATGCACAGCAAATTATGAAGGCGTGTAAGTTTTTTAAGAATGACACTATTTTGAGCCCACTTCCAAAAGTACAGGGTAAATTACACAATCTGATGTAAATAAGTCAAGGTAAACCAGATGGTTTTTCTACATTGTCCATCCTTTTTTATAAATGGGATTTGTTTGCATTTTACTGTTCAATGGGGCTTGTGTGTACTACACCATTCAGTGCAGAATATCTCAAGTCTAGGGTGTTCACCCGGAAAGTGAAAGGATGTGGGTTTGATTTCCCGCAAGGGCAGTTGAATTTTCTATCTTTCCAAAAATATATCTTCACATCAGACAGCTGTTAAAAACCTTTGTATTGAAATTTTACCCTGAGCTCCACTTCATAAACTGATACATATTTATTGTTTTTCTGGTTTCCAGCTGGTAGATGCATTGCATCAAAAATTACTGGGTTTATTATTTGCAAATTAGTTGTTTCAATTACATCTCATAGTTTGAAATTTTATAGACAAAACATTTTTTAAATTTTTCTGCAATTATTTTTATCTTTTACTTCTGATTTGGCAAACTGATGGGGTCAAATAGATGATCAAGGAATTAATTCAAACACTGATAGACTTCGAGGAGTTTTATTATTCTGATGGAAAGCATGCCTAAAGCCAGTCGCGTGGATAGTATTAAGTATCATGGGTAAACCTGTGATGGTACTAAAATAAAATGAACTAATTTTGCATGGATCAGGCAGACGAACTGTAGATGTGAAAGAATGCACACATGCACTATTTCCTGGTGCTTTTGTATATATATGTGATTACACAGAACCAGAGAGATTTGTGATACACTTATTCTTATTACTTAAGTTACCTTCTTGGAACAGAATATCAATATTTTGGTTTGAGGAAAATGTTAGTCTGCTTCAACATGGAATGCCACCAACCTGCTATGTCGAAATTTAGAGATGACTTCTGTTTTCTACACAAAAAATCATTGTGTCTGGGTGTGGAACTCTGTTGTTCAATGCCACAATATGAACCTGAACATCCCATATGACACATTTTTGCTCTTTGGAATTATTAGGATCTGTGTAGCCTAGTCAGTTGTAATTTGAGGTGTCTTTGTGAGTTGGCATCCACTTTGAAAATGTTTCATCACTGTAAGCAGAACATCAAATATGCATTCAGCTACAAATACAGAGGCCACAAAAAGGCAACTTGCCCAATGAGGTGTTGGAAAGAAATGAGATAAAAGTGCTCATACCAAACTTTAAGAGCAATATGCAATGTGATGAGAGCATAGCTAATTATTATCATCAGAAATAATGAATGTAAATAGTCTGATAAGGAAATCAATTTAATACACAATAATTTTACCAAGTCGCGGGTCACAAAAAATCCCATCATGGGTTGCATGTGGCCCGCAGGCCAGCTGTTGGCCACCCTTGATGTAAATGAAATGTTATACCCATAATGGTCAACTCTACCAATAGAAAAGTTTTACAATATATGGCATCTGCTGTAGCAGCTCTTGAAGGTATGAACTGAGACAAGAAATGTCCAAAGCAAGTTGTTCTCACAATGCCACTTTTTGAGCAAATGATTTCATGTTACTGATGGTGCCTTGCAATTTAAGTCTGCAAAATGGAATGTATGATGATCAATATTAACTTCTAACTGCCCCCTACACTTTCTTGCTTTACCAAACAGAACTCTATTCTATCACCACAGATCCAAGGTACAACCATCTCCAAAAGGGATAGATTTATGACAATATTGACAGGAATAGTCTAGATGTGTCTAAATATATTTGTGATACAAAATGTGTGTCCACTCACTGATATACCAAAATACATAACAGTGATATGAAAACAAGAATCACCCAAATATCTACTTGCACAACTTTTGAAAAAAATCTTTTCTCTAAATGTATAAAGGGCATGAAAATATAGTAACAAAGGTGTGCCAAAACAAAATATAATGTTATAATTATTAATCAAAATTAGAGTGAAATAAGACATACCTCTTTTTACTTTTAAGGTAACATCATCATTTGATAACCTCAGACATTTCAACACTAAAATGAAAATTAAAATCAAATTTAATTGCAATATTAGTTATCCAATATGAGAGTTCAACAAATTTAGAAAAAAAAGTATTAACTATAAAACTACAGTAAAAAAATTTAATGTAAAATTGACTGCATTTTCAACTTCAAAAATTTTTTCATGGAATAGTATAATCCACTTATATTGAAATTTAAGTTACAAAATATACACTGAGAACATATTTTCATACCAATATCTATAGCAAAGGTACTAAGACAAACTCAGTTAATGTGAGTAGTGAAAAAATCTATGAGATGCTCAAAAAATAGAGCATTTGCTCATATTAATCACTACTTGTTATAACTGACAGAAAAAATATATAAAATTAATAAGTAATGTTACGCAAATTAGAAAAATAAAATAAGACATCTTAATAATAATAATAAAATGAATACGTAGCCACTCTTCCTGCAAAAAGGTCACTAATTCAGAATGTGTCTTTGGAGGTGGAAACCTACTCCACAGTTTGGCCTCCAAAATACCCCACAAAGGTTCAATTATATTAAGATCAGGGAACTAAGTGGGCCGTACAAGGTGTTGCAGTTCTCCGACAATTCCAGCAGTATAAATGGGCGAATTACATCTGGGAACACAGGTCGAGAATCAGGGAACTAATATTGCACCATTGAATGAAGATGGTCGGCCAGAATACTGACATAAACCGATGCTTTAACCCGCCCATCCAGGACAACAAGTGGGCCGAGACCACGGCGAGACATCGTGCCCCACAGCATCACTGATCCCCCTCCATGCTTAACAGTAGGAAGGAGACAGTCAACAACATAGGCTTGTGCTGGCGTTCTCCAAACGTAAACACGCCCATTAATCTGGAATAATGTGAACAACGATTCATCTGACCAGATGACATTCTACCATTGTTGTTGTATCCAATGCTTATGTTCATGACACCATGTTCATTGTTTCAAGGCATTGCATGGTGTCACCAATGATTTTGGAATAGTCGCTCTACCTTGTATGTTTGCTGCATGCAGTTCACGGCAGATAGTTTTTGTCTATACACCATCTTGTAGATGTGTGTTCATTTCAGATGTTATCTGGGATGCTGTTATCTTGTGCTTTCTGGCCACAATCCACTTCAAAACCCTTCTGGGTCTATCAGTCATCGTAGACTTTCGGCCACTGTTATGCTTGGCAGATGATGTCTTTCCCTGTTTGCTATAAGCTGTCATTGCCATCAACACACTACTTCTCCCGACACCAACAAGGGTGGCCGTTTTCATTACTGTGGCTCTGGCAAGACAGGCTCCAACAATCATGCCTCTTTCGAAATCTGTGAGGTCAGCCATAACGAAGTTTTAACGCCCCAATATACATCGTATCCGAACGCTATCACCGCTACGACTAGACTGATGTGTGCATATTATTGCCCACTAAGTGAAACTCTTCCACGCTAGAGGGTGGGCATATATGACAGGTTCCCTCGAGTGTTGTTTTTTGCGCAGGTGTTGACATTATTTTGTCCAACCCCTGTAGAAAAAATTCAAATGCTAATTTGTAAAAATTTTTTAGCTTTTAAAAAATGTAATGCTTATTTAAACATTGTTTGGCTGGAATGCATCAAAATGGTGTACCGCTTGATATGAATTGTGTTGTTCAACCTGTGGGAAAATTCCTTCTGAAGGTTTTTGTAATAAATTCTAATGAAAATATAGATTTCCCTAATACTACACAAATAATTAGCAAATTTTTTTTTTTTTCAAATTTCCTTTATTTAAGATTTTTAAACACAGTTACAAAACATTTAGGGGCAAAGCAAGCTTGTGAGCCCACAAAACAATATCCAATACATATCTGTCAGCATAAATAATGAAAGAAAAAACACACATATATATATAACACCAAGAAATAAGTGGCAACAGAAATGGAATTGATAAACAAAAAAATTTGGCATTTAGCAGAGTATGCAAGATAAAAGAAGATTACATTACAATATCAAACAGATAATTTAAATCTTCTTGAGTTTACCACCAAGACTTTAAATTGATAAAAAAAGATGTACATGAAGATTGTTCTTTTATTAACTGAGGAAGTAAATTAAATATTTTGGGAGCTAAATAAAGGAAAAATTTTTGGAAATGAGTTTTATTTGGCCTTGGTACCTGTATAGTATGACGTCTAAATTGCATTCCAGACTTATGTAATTTCAGATTGAGATGGTCACTTCTTTTATAAAACATTTTTAAACTTTTATAAACGTACAAATGTTGCAGAGGGAGTAGCTTTAATTGTTTGAAAAGTGGAAATGCATGCGTGAGTCTATTTTTACTCAGAATGATACGGATGAAGGACTTCTGTGTGACAAAAAGTGAAGAAAGATTGCTGAAGTATGTCCCACCCCAACATTAAATGCCGTAACTCAATCTAGATTCTACTAACGCAAAATAAAGAAGTTTTAAAATGGATTGGGAACATTTATTCCTGATAAAATAAAATTTCCTAATGTTCAGATTTAATTCTACACTCAAATAATTAATATGTGTTTTCCAAGATAGTTTGAATCTAAAAAAATCCCTAAATACTTAAAGGTGTCTACTCTATTTACAACTGTGAACATACAATCCAAGATACCATCTGTCATACTATGATATTTTAGGACACCAAAATCATCGAAAGTACCAGAACCAAATAACATATATTTAGTTTTATCTATATTTAATTTTAAATTATTATTTCTGAACCAGATGTTTATTGAGTTAAGATCATTTTGCATGTTATTCCTCAAGTTGATTGAAGAGCTTTCAGAGAAGAGCTTTCAAAGAGCTAAATCATCAGCAAAAGCAGTGATTTTTTTTCCTTTCATATTAAAGTTACACAGGTCATTTATATATATTAGGAATAAAATAGGTCCAAGTACTGATCCTTGAGGTACACCAGATGTAATTTGTCTTTTAGAACTCAAAACGAAATTTACTTTCACACTTTGAACTCTGTTAGTAAGATATGTTTTGAAAAATTTAAGTGGCACACCCCGAATTCATGCATATTCTAGTTTGGTTAAAAGAATACTATGATTAACGGTATCAAAATCTTTGCTGATATCTAAAAATAATGACGCAACTTTACAATTACTATTATCTGCTATATACACATTTGAAAGAAAATTAACAAGAGCATCCTCTGCACTTTTTGCCTTTCTGAATCCAAATTGGTTCTCACTAAAAAAATTAATGCTGTCAAGAAATTTAATTATTCTGGATTTAATTATTTTTTCTATGACCTTTGAGAAGACAGATAGTAATTATTAACATTCCTTTTGTCCCCTTTCTTGTGTATTGGAGAAACAGTTGCAAGTTTCAGGCACTCTGGAAATTTGCCAGTGATAAAACTTAAATTAAAATAAACGATAAGACATCACTTAAATATGGTGCAATGCACTTCAATGTTATGGAATTAATTTTGTCAAATCCTGACGATTTTTTGGAGTGTAAAGAATTTATTATACTTAATACTTCATGACTATCCGTAGGGTATATGAAAAAGGATTTCTCAAAAAAATTTAAATTTGAACAATTTAATGAATTACAATTATTAGGAAGATCATTGTTACAAAAATTAGAAAAAAAGTCATTAAAACACTCAGCAATATCAATTAGATTCGTTATTTCACCAGTTGTTTCAGTAAAAACCGTGTCAATGCTGCTATATTTATCCTCACCAATTAATTTGTTAATTAAATTCCATTGAGATTTTGAATCACTGTTTGCTTGAATAAATGCTGCAGTATAATAGTCATTCTTATTTTGTTTTATCTCATTGTTTAACATATTTCTAAATGTCTTGAAATTATATCGCAGCTCAATATCAAACGGTTTCTTTTTAATTTCTTTCAATAATCGATGTTTAATTTTAATTTTTTCATAAATTTTTTTCGTAATCCAGGGTTTTCTTATTCTTTTATTATACTTTACTCTAGTAGAAACATCAACACAATTCTTAATTAAATCCAAGAAAGTATTCATTGCCAAGTTTGCAGATTCACAACTTCAAAATTTGAGAAACAGTTTCATAGCTGATGATCAGTAACAGTTTAAGTAAGTCAGGATTTGAGCATGGGTCAAGAAATTTTACAGTGATGGCGATTGTAGAACAATGGAATAATGTAACGGCTATAAGATCAATTATTAATACCATGTGAACATTGCTGATTAAGGAAACAGTTATTTTCCGGATATTATGCTGAGGTGAGCTCGGAAAGAAAAGTCATCACGTCTCCGCCGGGACTCGAACCCAGGCCCTCTTGCATACCGGGCAAGCATGCTACCATCTACACCACTGGAGACACATGAATTTGCCTTCCAAATTTCACGCACTGTGTTGTGAGGCGCTGAAGTAGAGGCATTAGTAGCCTCTCTTAACTTCAGGAAATGGCCCCCGGGTGGGACGGTTTAGAGCGATATAGATGGCTTTTTTCTCAGCCAGAGATATCAAGGAAACAGTTATTTTCCGGATATTATGCTGAGGTGAGCTCGGAAAGAAAAGTCATCACGTCTCCGCCGGGACTCGAACCCAGGCCCTCTTGCATACCGGGCAAGCATGCTACCATCTACACCACTGGAGACACATGAATCTGCCTTCCAAATTTCACGCACTGTGTCGTGAGGCGCTGAAGTAGAGGCATTAGTAGCCTCTCTTAACTTCAGGAAATGGCCCCCGGGTGGGACGGTTTAGAGCGATATAGATGGCTTTTTTCTCAGCCAGAGATATCAAGGAAACAGTTATTTTCCGGATATTATGCTGAGGTGAGCTCGGAAAGAAAAGTCATCACGTCTCTGCCGGGACTCGAACCCAGGCCCTCTTGCATACCGGGCAAGCATGCTACCATCTACACCACTGGAGACACATGAATCTGCCTTCCAAATTTCACGCACTGTGTCGTGAGGTGCTGAAGTAGAGGCATTAGTAGCCTCTCTTAACTTAACCTCAGCATAATATCCGGAAAATAACTGTTTCCTTGATATCTCTGGCTGAGAAAAAAGCCATCTATATCGCTCTAAACCGTCCCACCCGGGGGCCATTTCCTGAAGTTAAGAGAGGCTACTAATGCCTCTACTTCAGCGCCTCACGACACAGTGCGTGAAATTTGGAAGGCAGATTCATGTGTCTCCAGTGGTGTAGATGGTAGCATGCTTGCCCGGTATGCAAGAGGGCCTGGGTTCGAGTCCCGGTGGAGACGTGATGACTTTTCTTTCCGAGCTCACCTCAGCATAATATCCGGAAAATAACTGTTTCCTTGATATCTCTGGCTGAGAAAAAAAGCCATCTATATTGCTGATTAAGTTGGTGATTTGTAGTCATTTTATGGATCCTGATTAGATTAATTGTATAATTGAAGTTTTGCATAATTTGAACTTTTTGCTGCCCCTTAAATTTCAAATTAATGAAGTTCAGCTATAACCAGTTTTACATGTTTTTTTATTGTAGAAATTTTTATAGAAGGCCCGCAGCCAGTAATCCCTGGACCTGTTTGTCGACCTCTGCCCGATATGCCATTGGTATCCTGTAGCAATTGGGTTTCTGCCTCGTCGCGTCGGGTACGAGTTCAATTTTGTGTTTTCCCACCCTCGCTGGCCGAATGGGTCTTGTGAATAGAGACTTGTGTTTCATAATAATTTGCTTCAATTTCGCTGCTTGTTTTTGACTGAGGGTTTGTGCCCGATCGCCATTCCTAATGCGATGCTTAAAAGTGGGTATTTCACAGCGGGGCTGAAAATTCCCCTCAAGAAGATGGTTGATTTTCCATGTGTTGGAATTCTTGGAACTACATCCTGTCTCACCACGGTAATCTCGGTGCCAGAGTCCACGAGAGCCTTAACCAACTTCCCATTCACGTTAACTGAAATCCTTTCAGCTTGCAGAGATGTTCCCGGATGGAACTCCCCTCAGTTGTCTGCCCAAACGATCAAACCCTTGCTACAATGGCTCTTTCTTTTCCTTCTATTTCTGTCTCTGATGTTTGTGCTCTATTTATATTAGCCCTTCTTTGACTACCTCCAGCTTCAGCTGTGTTGCGCTCCGCAAACACAGGGCAGTTGCGCAGAAAGTGAAACCTCGAGTTGCATTCAAAACAGGTAGGCTGCCTCAGATTCTCCCTTAATTGCATCCCTTTTCTACTACCCTCATATGATTTGTTCTCACTGCCGTGTGGCTGCCCTGGTCCCTGTTTGTTTGATATATCTCTCCAGTTTAACCCCCCTTAGTTTCTTCCTTTAGATGCAATAAATGTGTTGCATTCTCTCCCGAGGTCTTAGCCAACCTTCCCCTTGTCGAATACCAATGTAGGACGCTGTCTCTGGATCCAATGTTTGGAACATTTTATCGGCCACCACTAACGCATCGATGCTTTCGACATCCTGAGCCCCTCTCAAACTAATGTAATGCTGCCATTGTGACGCAAGTCTAGTAGCAAACTGAACAAACGTCTCTTCCTTGTTTCGCCTAGCCTTCCTGAAATTTTCCAGGCAGGTCTGGGGAGAGGGTTGATATTCCCTTAGTACAATTGTGTGTTTTAAGTTCATCGTAATCATCATACTGGTCGCTGTTCATGCATGTAAGTAGATTCACTGCCCTTTCTCCAAGCATGCAAATCATAATCTTTGCTTTTGCTTCCTCCGGCACCTTCTCACTAAGAAACGCTTCTTCTAGGCTGGTAAAAAAATAACTCCAGCCTTCGGGCTCTGAGGGGACCTTTACTGTCAGCATTTTCACTACCCTCAAAACCTCATCTAGGGCTCTAGTCCCCCTATTTCCTGTCTCGTTTGGATTACTCCGATTAGCTGAGTCGATGTGCGACTTCTCCATTGCTAACCGCTCCTCGCTTTCCAGCCTAAACTGCCATTCCCTCTGTTTAATCCCCCTCTGGATTTCCTCCCTCTCTAATCTTTCATTTTTTATTGTGTCTAAAAGCACTCTAGCCGTTTTTTCCTCATATGCTTTGCTGTTCAAAATGATGTTATTCAACTCCAATACCTTTGAATCTGGTGCTACCTCTTCTCCTAGCTCTATGGCCAGTACCCTAAGCTCTTCTTTTCGATACTTCAATAGGTAGGACATTCTGCTATTGTATGTATACATATATGCATATATGTCTAAAACATTCATGCACACAAAAGAAAGGAAAGATAACAAAATCTCGATGGCAAAACTGACAAACCAACGATTGAAATTATTCAAGTACACTGTACATATCTAATTATAACGAAGATCAATCGTTGCGATCAACCTTCCCACTTGCCAACAGCAAAAAAAAAAAAAAAAAAATACCGCTTCTCATTTCATAAGTGCTCGTTCTTGTGAATCACTGCTTTTCCTTCATTCACACCTTTCAAAAACGGGGAAAAAAATCTCGCAGAAATTTTTATATATGTTATATATCAAAATCTATTATACCGTCTAAAAAAGCTTTGTGCCTGAATTCCAACATCTAACTTATAAGGAGAGAGAAAAGACTTACTCGACCAGCGTTCCCCCACTGAAGTTGTGCTCCCTCGTTGCTTTCAGGAACTCACTGCCGCACTGACCTACTCAACCAACGTTCGCACCACTGGATACTGCAAAGTCCACAAAGTTCAATGCAGAACCACGATCACACCACTCGATCCTCCGAAGTTCACGAAGTCTGATGCCAAACAATCTCTTCAGATGTGCCACCGCTGCAAGGTTTCACTGTTAATCGTCAGCGGAACCCTTTCTTCAATGAGAGTAAATACTCTATTTCATCATACCAACACGCTGTACTTTTCTTTCTGAGATTTTAATAACTCAGACCAGATAACAAAACAAAACTCATGTGTACAAAAAAAACTACCAACACATTTTAGCCACAATTTCATTGACCATCGCCTTTCTCTTTTTTTTTTTGCTACTTCCAGTAACCTCTCTCTTTTCCTACGTCCGCCCCTGGCAGATTCCGACACCAACTGTCAGTTTTCTCTCGTCTCTTTCTTTTCTCTCCCATTACTGTTCAGTTCCTTTCATCACCATTTCCTTCACCTCCCGGTCGGGGGGGGGGGTGTGGTTTCTCTCCCTCATACCTCACAGTAAGCATTAAGTAATGTTTTCGTTTTTCTTTATAATAATTTAAATTAATTATGTCAGTTGTTTTGTGCTTCAAACTCTGCTACACTTTGCATTTTTGAATCTCGGGAGTTAGAAATGATTTGCCTGTAAAAATTTTTCTCAGGCTTGTGGTTTAAATCCAACTTCAAAATTACTTTTGAATTTTCATTTTAATATATCCTTGCATTGCAATTGTGTTTAACTCATCTGCATCTCCAGCCATTTTGAGCTTCATACCTTTATAAAATTTAATTTTGGTACACTGATAATTAATGTCTTTTCACTGTACATAAATTTCATTTTCCAAACAAAGGTAAAGCTTAACACATAGGTCATGTGAGAAAAATGACTATGCTAAAGGCTTTAACTAGTACATACTACTTCTAAGACTAGTACTTCCAACACCATCTACTAGAGATTAGATAATGTGATTAAATGAGGTTCTGTGAATCTTATCTATCCCCCTCTTCCATGTAACTAACCCATCTGACAAGAGGGGAGTCCAGTGCAATCGACCCTCGTATTCGATCGACAGGTTTTACTAGCAGTGCAACTGACCCTTGTCTGTCGACATAACCTGCATTGTTGACTTTTTCCTGCAGAGATAACATACATTTTGCAGACTGAGGGAAAAGAAAAATCAAACAGGCAAGAGGTGAAATACCTAAACCTGTGACTTGAGTGAAATGAAGTTTCGTATAACATAAATTATCTAACTATGACCCAATTTTTTCCAAACTTGTTATACAGTCAAACTGGCCTCTTTTTTATGTGCAGTTGAACTCAACTATAATAACTGGTTGTAATGACAACTCAGTTATAACATCATTAATTGGTGGTTCTGACTAATTTATATGGAGAATAATGCTAATGGACCTCGCTTATAATGGCAAGTGAAACGCAACAACCTTGGATATAATAACACATTTTTGTTATTCTGTTTTATCATAATTAGGGTGATAATATGACACATATATGGAAAATTTCATAATTTTGCCCTTCTTGACTTTTTCTTATTAAAAAGGCCCTTTATTTTTTAATTCATAACCCTTACTAAAATAGGGAATGGATGTGTGTGTGGTAATTGTGGTTATAAATATCAATTTCACATATTTGTCATGTTAAGTGCTGTCTTAATGCATGGGCTCATCCGAGTGCAGTCAGAGGGCCTCAAGTGCAGAAAGGGTGACAGTGATAATGAAATTGGTTAGCCACACATAGCTATCTCTCTAGCCACATAGGGAGCTCCTGAAAAATCACTTTGCTAGTGGGCCTGCAATTCTGTTAAGTCGGCCCTGGCCATGTTCAACCCTTTTTTTCCTGTGAAATACATTTTAAATCACTACAGATTTGCTGTAGCACTGTATTTTTTGCCAATGGTTATTTATAAGAAATTATCAATTTGTCTGACAATTGGCAGCATTTTAGAGAGAATTGTGTTGATGTCCTGTATTTATGATTTCGATTTCCAGTATATTTCCTGATCAAATATGATCACCTCAAATATGATAAAACAACTTCATGCACACTGTTTAATTGCATCTGAAAAGATTTTTTTACACTTGAAAGGCCTTGAAAACATTGATCTTGGTTATAACGACAGACTTTCACAGAATCTTCAATCTCATAATTGAGTTTCACTATTTATCAAATTTACTGATTTATTTTATTTTTCTCGAGCGGCCACAAAGCCCTTGGAAAATGCATATGGAGCACTGGTTGAGAACCGCTGACCTAGAGGATTCTTCACCATGTGTTAACTTCAGGACTTGACAAATCGCAAAAAAAAATTGAATGGCATCCAAATTTTCTAGGAGCCAAACATATTCTTATTCAAGAAGAACTGCCAAAAATTTTTTTTGACTTTTCTGACATTTGATGACTTTTCTTTATGCTGGTGGAAACAGTTTCATAAATTCTGTAAGTTTTGCATTGTCTCAGACTCCAATTTAACGATCACACATAAAAAATTTCAAGCTCCAATGCTGATATTTTATTCACCATAGAAACCTACGCCTGGGATTTTTCAAGCACCTGCTATTGTAACAAAATGTATTGCACTGCATGGTTCATGTTAATTTAAATTTAAAGTACTTGCAGACAGCATTGATTTGACAGAGAACTATATTCATTAATAAATGATTTATAATTCATTAAATTTTTCGGGCAAAGAAAATTAGCACAAACAAAACTTGAATTAAACACGTTGCTCTCTTAAGAAACTGAAATTACTGAATTTCACATTAGGAATAAAATATATCACAGTTCAAATAGGAGCTTACCTGACCAGAAACAGAATATCCATCATAACGCATTAGATGTTGGGAGTCTGAAATACACATCGCCAACCCACCGAACTGCAGTGTTATGCAGTTTGCTGCTGTTGTGGTCAAGTGGTTATAATAACGGACTCAGATTGTGAGGACCCAGGTTCAAACACAGAAGTTTGATCATAGAGATGAATGATACATCAGGCCTAAATCAGTGGTACCACGAAGGTATCTGCAAATCCTTTTTACAGAAATCCAGTCATCTTTTCTTGGTTTACAAAAAGCTTGAGATTCACTGCTAGATACTGTAAACCCCTAACTGCTTCTCTATAGGGAATATCAACAGGATCAGCTCCCTCCTGAGCTTTGGTGGTTTCACATGGAGTAGCTACTCTCCTCTCTCTCTCTCTCTCTCTGGCTTAGCTTGCTCCATACCAAAACTATGCAGGATTTTCCAAGTATACAGGCCTTGAGATATGAAAATACCCCATTTTCTTTCTGTTGAACTTGGATACAAAAGAACGAGTCTAATGGATCATCAATTATCTTGAACTCTTGTTTCAAATCAATGATCAGCTTGTCTATCTCTGACTTGCTTGATCCAACAACCAGTCTGTCATCAACATAGAAAGTGATGATAAGCATCTCTTCCTCAGTCTTTCTAATAAACAGACATGGATCAGCCTGAGACGGTTGAAAATTCACCTTCGTGATGAACTGCACGAATCAACGGGTGCGCGTGATTCCATCATCATATCCCTCTGATTCTTTCATGTAAATCTCCTCATTAAGAAATCTATACAGAAAAGCTGTTTTCACATAAAATTGATGAAGATACAATTTCCATCAAGCTGCAACACTGAGAACAGTACGCAGGGCATCAAAACAAGCAACAGGTGAAAACAGGTCATCATAATCTTGACCTTTTCTGAGCAAAGCCTCTTCTGACAAGCCTAGGTATGAATTTTCACTAGCTTTCACCTTGTCAATTGATCCGTCTACTTTTGTTTTGATTCGGTACACCCACTTGTTGTTGAGAACTCTATTTCTGGTTGGAAGTTCTGTCAGTTCCCAGGTTTGATTCTGTTCATGAGACATCATTTTTTCATCCATAGCATGGTACCACATTTTTGCTTCAGGTGAACTTACTGCTTCACTATAACTGGTAGGAGTGCTAACACCAGTCAAAGTACTGAACAAGAGCACATAGTTTTCTGTAAGAAAAAAGGTGGTCTGCATTGTTGAAGAGAATACCAACTTTCAACAATTTCTGGCTCTTCTTGGCATTCATCATCAGTCCTCAGGGACACTTGGATGTTGTCATCTTCATGACTGTACTCATCACAATTTTCGATGAAATCCAGAGTTTCTGGTTTGAATGATGATTCTTCACAGAAAATAGCAATACAGTTCAATTCTACAGCATTTTTAGATGGTATGTATACAAGATATCCATCTTGAGCCTGGTAACCCCAACAAACAGTCCTTCCACAGACTTTCTGTCCCACATTCTATGCCTTTGTTTCGGTTGATGAGTAACACCTCACACCAAACACTCATAGACTTTTTAAATTAAAACCATCTGGCTTATCATACCATAACTCATACTGTGCTTTACCATCTACTGGAGTCAGACCTGTGTGGTTGAGAACAAACACAGCGGTATTGAACGCCTCTGCCCACAGTTTCTTAGGAAGTTGCTTATGATGAACCATGGTCCTGGCTGCTTTCACAACAATGCAATTTTCACATTCAGTTGCCCTATTTTGTTCAGGTGTTTCAAACCATACAGGGTTGATAAAAAATCACAATTTTTTTTCAAAAAAAATTAATTTTTTTTATTTAAATACACTCATGTCCATAAATTAAGGATAATTCAAAATCGCACGGAAATCGAAATCTAAAGTAAAAATTTCACCTGTAGAATTATCACACACATCTGCAAGAGTGATATGCAAATTTCAGGAAGCCACCAGATGATGCCGATAGTACGTCACAATGACGAGAGTGTAAGAGAGGGTATATAAGGAATGGTGGCAAAGAAGTGAAATTGTTCACAAGAGTTCTGTAAGGCGCTCAGTGCCATAAGCGAATAATTATGACACAGAGGACGCATGTGGACGATTTTTTACGTGGTAGAATTATGGCCGCCTGAAATGCGGGCGTACCCAGATGGAAGTATCCGAGGAACTTGGAATTGCCCAAAGTGTCATCTCTAGGCTTTGGCAATGATTCCAAGATAACGGAAATGTCAGTAGACGTTACATTACAGGTCGCCCCCGAGTTACAACGCCGAATGAAGACCAGTATTTGGCAATAACTAACAAAAGAAGCAGATGGAGCACAGCATCCGACCTGTCCCGTCAGCTATCTGCAGCCACGGGTACCACAGTTTCAAGGCAAACCGTGTACAGACGTTTGGGAGATATTGGTCTATATGCTCGCAGGCCTGTCAGATGTGTTCCGTTCACGGCAACTCACTGTCGGCAGCGATTAGCCTGGAGTAGAGAACATGCAATGTGGACATCGTCACAGTGGGCTTGTGTGATGTTTTCCGACGAGTCCAGGTTTAGCTTGCAGTCTGATTCACGTCGGACTTTCAGAACGCCAGGTACCCGTTATCACCAAGACAACATCATTGAATGACACCGTTACGGTGGTGCAGCATTGTTCGTTTGGGGTGGAATTATACTGGGTTCTAGAACAGATCTGCATGTTCAAACCAGAACCATGAAAGCCCAAATTTATCGGGACATCATTCTGGAACAACATGTACGTTTGTTTAGGGGTGCCATGGGCACAGAGTTTGTGTTTATGGATGACAACGCCCGTCCTCACCGAGCAAACATCGTAAACGAATGCCTTGAATCTGAGGATATAACCTGTATTGAATGGCCAGCATTCTCACCTGACTTGAATCCGATAGAGCATGTGTGGGACATGCTTGGCCGACGAGTTGCAGCCCGTCAACCACCTCCTACATGTGTACCCGAACTTCGGAGAGCATTGCTTGCTGAGTGGAGATCTTCCCCAAGATCAGATCAATAATTTGATACTCAGCATGCCTAAGCGTTGTACAGACTGTGTTTCATCCCATAGGAGACATACAATGTATTAACCATCATACCAACCATGTAATAGTTAGTTTTTGTAAAGGAGATATTTTTTACAATTGCTCCAGGGAGCAAAAATCATAGTTTTTATGAATGGTATCATACATACACCATTGTTTTTGTTCTTTATCTTTTGTTTAATAAATGGGCTTTATGAATGAGTAACGTTTGTTTTGTTTCTGAACCTTTATTTGCCGGAGCTGGCATGATCCTTAATTTATGGACATGAGTATATATATATTTTTAAATATTGTTTCTTCAAAATTTAAATAATAAATTTCAAATTTAAATATTGTGTCTAAATATGACTGAATAATATTAAATCTTAAACCATATTTTTTAAAAATATAAATCAGACTAACACCAATTTTTTAGATAATATTGAACTTGAAAAATAAAATAAATGCATAGTCATACATGGAACAAAAATGTATTTATATGCATAAGGGGAAAGTTATTGTTAAAAAATTTCTGCTAATTTTATCCTTTATCATGTCCAGGGTTAATAAAAATAGTGATTTTTTTCCAAAAAAATCAAATAATTTTTTTTTAAATTTAAATTTAATTCTTTTTTAAATTTAATTTACTCACACATTTTTAATTAAAAGTTTGAAATATTGACTTATTAGGGGTATTAAATAGTTTTCGTAACAGGTTATGGTTCTCTTATGGTTAGAAAATGAATTACCTTTTTGGGTTAGATAAGACAATTGAACAACCAACGTTATTTGGGGATCCTTCTTTTGCAATATAAACAAATAACGTTGGTTGTTCAATTGTCTTCTTTTATGGTTCTTATAATTTGACTTAATACACAATATTAAGCTCTAAAAATCTTGCTTTAAAAAAATTGCATTAGCATACTAAACTACTAAAAATCCTATTTATCATACCAATGATATCTAAGAACACATCATTCTATGTTTAAAACAATATTGAAATTTGTACTTGATAAAAGAATTCAAAAGCACATATATAGTTATATATGCATCTAACATTCATAAATTTAATCAATTTTAATATTCTGGAGTAATATCTTTATAAAATATCACTACAAAATCATAAACATTTCTTTGAAAAAGAACCACCTTGAATGAACAGAAGTCCTTATTATGAGCCATGAAAACTTTCTCTACGTTGTAGCATAATCGAAAAAGAATGGAGAGGGGATTAGAGTTATGTAAAATTTTAAGTTTTTATTATGACTTTTAAAAATTATTTACTATTTAATTTGAAGAGAAACATATCTTATCTCCCAACTGTGACAATTATTCCCATAGATAGAGATATCCCCCTACTTCCACAAAGCCTGTAGTAAATTTCATTGCAGGGGATAAAAATCTTGTCTATACACACTTAACACTCTCTTTAATGACTTCACTTTCTCTATGGAAGAGAAAGTTCTAGGAAGAGACTTAAGAGACCTCTTTCTATAAAATCTTATGATCTTCTGAGAAAAACTGAATTAATTCTAGCATGAATTAATTCTGACTCTTCACCCAAAAAAAACAAATATCTTTATCACATTTATTTAAATATTAATTAAAGTGTAATTAATTTAAATATGTGTGAATATCTTATTATCTGTTATATATGTGTATCCCATCATAAAAGTTAAAAAAATATATATTATTCAAAACAGGGCCGGTCTTAGACCTAGTGTCACCCGGTGCAAAAACAGTAGTCAGTGCCACCCCCCCCTCTCCCAGGCGCAAATCCAGAGTGGTCAGAGGCAACATTTTTTGCTAGTCATTACTGTCCTGTATTTTATGGGACAGATTCATTCTACCATATTATCAGATTCTTGGTGTGGTGATCGTCCCCATCCTCCCACACCTCTTGGTTGGATATTAAGGGACGAAGAAGTCGGGGAAAACTTCTTCTTGAATGGGATTACTGCTAATTAACTTGTAAACAAGCATAAAAACCCAACTTGTTTGATTTAATTAAGATATTTAAAAACATTAAAAAAGCAAAACGTCACACATTTATGCAGGATACTCATCACAAAAGAACTATCTTCTTCATACTTATTTAGAGTTTTATGGTAAAATTCGTGTAGTGCACGCATCATGTACGGGCTAAGATGATAATAAAAGTGGTTAAATTAAAGTGATATTTCCATATGTGTGTGATTTCTTTCATATTTATAAAACTCATGAACTTCATTTGAAATTATCCTTTTCAGACCCAGTACTGAGAAACAGAAGGGGCAGGCAAACACCAGCTAAAGCACCGGGCCCTGCAATTTGGGCGGTGCAAAGAGCCGAATGGAAGGGGCACTTGTAACTCTTCCTTTTTCTGAGCATAACCATTTCAAGGAGACTCCAAGAAAAGACTGCCCCCGGGAAAGCACGCTATGGCCTGAGGAAGGGGCAGGGCCATCTTAAGAGCATCATGGGTTCACGGGCCAAGTGGTTTTTCTGAAGCCCTACATAGTATATTCTAGAAAATGGAATGGAAATGAAAAATGAAATTTTAACTAGATCTCATTTTCATGAGGCCCCTCTAATCTTGAGGCTTCCAGGCCGCTCCCGGTTGGGCCCATGCATTAAGACGGCACTGGGAAGGGGTTGTTTTTTTTCTCTTAACCTCAGGGACTTCAGCTTTAATTTCAAGTGGTGGTCGACTGAAGTTGGTTTTCTGTGGTTCCCAACTTCAAGGTGCAAATGTGAGCTGATCTCCCCATTAAAAAGTCTCGCCACAGAAAGCAACAGTCCTACAAACAGTACAAATATTCAGTCATTACACTTCACTCACTTCACTTCTGAGATATAGATGGCAGAAAAAAGATGGCATAGACTAAAAAAAAAAAGAATCATACACAACACTAGATACGCACTCAGACTGTTAGGTACACATACTCTCACTGGTTCATTTCATAATCATGGAATCATAATTTACTGCTGTTACTAGAGGATTTTATCAATGTTATTTGATGTTAATATATATTGTCCATTTTGAAAGGTTTTATTAGTTGTATATTTGAATAAAAAGTCCTTTATTTATGAATAAACTTTAAATTATATATTCATTGATAAGAAATATAACAGTTTTAAAATTATTTTATCATTTCAGCACAACATGGTGTAACAAAACCTTTTCTATTATGTTCCAAAGTTGAGTGGTTAAATATAAATAAATAAATAAAAATATATATATATAATTTTTTTAAACCTGCTGACAACTGAACTGCTTTAAATCGAGACAACTTAGCAATTTCCACACAATCACAGCTTTTTGAGAATTTCAGATATACATTAATACATTCTTTCTCACAATAATTACTAGATTAAAAGTATTTTGAATGGTATAACTGAAGTTTTGAACTTGCAGTTGAAAAAATCATAAGTTAATATACTTTGCCAGAGCTCCTTTTCAGAATT
Source organism: Pholcus phalangioides (assembly GCF_987345545.1). Lineage (NCBI taxonomy): Eukaryota > Metazoa > Arthropoda > Arachnida > Araneae > Pholcidae > Pholcus > Pholcus phalangioides. The sequence goes on along the minus strand of NW_028301600.1, from coordinate 33,209,327 downwards.
TAATTTTTCACCCTAATATTCAGCATCAATAATATGACAGAAATAAGGCATCAAGTGGCATTTTGGAAAAAAACCCCATTCATTCGTGACAAGAATAACCACTATTTGCACAATCTCTCTGTAGCCAATATACAGGGCTGGATAAATGACAAAAAAAATCTAGGTGGCACAAAAACATTTTTAGGAGCCAAAAATTTTTACCCTAAGAAAAGGCTCAAAATAAAGCTTCTTTTGACATTTTCAGAACATAGTAACCCTCTTTTATGTTGGCAGATATGCTGCTATAAATTCCAAGCATTTTGTGCTGCTCTCAGCCTGCAATTTAGTAACTACACAAAGAAAAGGTTTAAGCGCCAATACCAATATTTTTTTCTCTCTCTCTCTCTCGAAGAAGAAGAAATAGGTTTCTTCTGGAAGAAATCGACCCTGCTTTTGACGGACCACGTCTGTCCCATATTATGGGACACATGTATATATGTATCTCTCTCTCTCAAAGAAATAGGTTTCTTCTGGAAGAAATCCAACCCTGCCCCTGCATTTGATGGACCACTTCTGTCCCATATTACGGAATACCTGTAACTTTTGTTGCTCAGATTTTTTTAAACAATTTGTCCTGTTTTTTCAATGATACCTATATACCTATCTGAATTTTCAATAATTATCAAATTTGTAATACACAGCATTTTCATAATATAAATTATATTATAATTTGGCAAGAATTATAAATATTTATCTCGCATATCTGTGATTGTGCCAACTTTTGGCAATGTTTTTTTATGATGTTTTTTTATGGCCGATGTTCTGTATTTTAAGGATTATTATTTAATATCCCAGTCTACTGCATTTTTCTCAATGATATATGGTCATCAGATCATTTGAATATTCTTTTTGTGAAATACATTTTTGTTAACTGCGATTTGTAGCAGCTATTTATTTCCATACCCTTTAGCAATTTAAGCAGTAATTAGCAAATTGCATTTAAAGAAAGAAACTGCAATTTTCGGCAAAATTTAGTGATATCCCATATTTAAGATCACAATTTCCAGCATTCTCCTCGATGATGTATATGGTGAACCTAAGTATGAAGGTATAATTTTATTTAAACCCATATGAATATTACTAATATCAGTTACAACAGGTAAATATTTCTTATCAAGTACATCAGTGGAACACCTCTGATCCATGGATCATAGGTTGAGAAACACTGCTCTAGTGGAAATGAATTATCTTTTGGGTTAGATAATACCAGGGAAGACCAACATATGTCGACCCAAAATTGCAAAAAGGAACCACGGCTAAACACGTTTTTGAACTATATGAAGTTCCTTTATCAGTAGCAAAGAAAGAATAGTGAAAATACTCCTTATAGTGGGAGTTACTCGCTGTTGTAGACAAAGAGTCAAATTATACTGATCTAGTACATTCATCTTCTACAAATTATGCTATGTTTCTTTGAACTATCATATTTTATTTAATGTACCTCATTTATGCAAAACTTTATTTGGTTACCAGACATGAACTCATTTATGAATACAATTTAGTTATGAAAGACAAAAAAACAGCAGAGAAGACGGAAAAATGGGTGTGACAAAGAAAAGTAAAGACCAGATATAATTATGTGAATTGAAGTTAGGAACAAGCAATAGAGATAGAAGCCAGAAAATATGGAAAAAGATTTGCAGAACCAAAGGAAGTAGTACAAATTGGTGCAATGGATTCTTTGAGGCTTCATGCTTTTATGATGAGAAGCTACTAAGCAGCAAGTGTGATAGGAAACAGACTTCTCCTTCAAGCCTAGAGATGATATTAAAAGCATTATGAGCACTAGAAATAATTACCCTCCTTTGTGGTCATTGACAAAACATTCTTACTGTTGACTTCTACAATCACATCACCGGGCTCTAACTGAAAAAACAGAAAAATCATGCATTAAAACATAGTGGGCTAGCTAATTTATGTTTCAAACACGATGCAACATTGATAAAATTTAAAAAATAGCTATGGAATATTTCTTCATCAGCAGTGAACAACCTTGCATCAAATTATGCAAACATAACTGTAGGAGACCAAATTAATGTACAGAATGACTGTGTCACTAAATAAATTGCAAAGCATTCCTCAGATATATATACTCTTCAACACTAATCAATTCAATTTCGATGCATAGAAATTTTCCAGAAAAGAAGTTTGGTAAAAATCAGAAAGATCTTTTATGCAACTGATCAAATGAATTAAAAGAGCAAGATGCAATAAAAAATGAAATGTGCCCATGAACCATCACTTGAAAGAAAACATCTTGGAACAAAGAAGAGAGATGCTGTTTTTGAAAATACTTTGAAAATCAAAGTTTCATAATAGTTGTAAAAAAATTCATATTTCAATAAAACTTATGAGAGCAGTGAGATAATTTTAAACATTCTTTTAAAATATGAAGATATAGTAAAACTTTGTGAGCTAGATTTCAGGTGTTTCGCAAGATGAGAAAAATTTTTAAACAAATTTTGATTTTATAAACAAGCAAAGTCTTGCAATATGTGAGTAGTCATACACTTCTCGTTGCAGTAATACAGTCGATGCTCAACTTTATGACCTTCCAATGCACGAACTGCACGTTTTTACGAACTAATCTTCTGGTCCTTAACAATTTATATCACACCTTTAAACATCTCTCTCATTTACAAACTTTCGATTTTACGAAGTATTTTTCATGTCCACAAGTGTTTGTAAAAACAAGTGCCAACTGTATAGTAATATAAGTATATAGTTAATTTTATACATTAAAAAACTAACAGTAATTTTAAAACATAAGTTTTACTACAGTCTTTTAAATGGAGGCTAGTCTAGGAGGATTTGTGAATAAACATTGTCTGCCAAAAGCCACATGATCACGACTGGGTGTGGATGGTTCTTTTTCTCTCACTGCAGGCAGGGCTCTCTTAAGGGGTTCAGAGATGGGGTGTAAACTTTTTTTGGGAAATTTTTTATTCTTTTAACCCTCTCAATAACAATTATGAGATATCTTGCCTAACTTGATTCTTTGTATTTTGTCCATTACAAGATATCTCGCCTCCTTAAATTATTTTGGCAGTGACAAGCCCAGATAGTTTTTATTATTAGATTCATCTTCGAGCATGTTTTTCATTCCCCCCAATCTGTCGATCAATGGCCAGCAGGCAGAGTTATCTATTGTTTATGTTTTGATAACAGGAGAGGAACGTTTTCGAAATATAACTTTTTTTCCCTTCCCTTTGGGGTAGCATAGGAATATGCAAACAGTGTAAATAATAAAAAAAGACAGTAAGGGAATGCGCCCATATACTATCTATCCCTCATAAGCAAAATTGTTAATTCTGAAAATTTTTTGGGTAAAAATAATTAAAAAACTGATTTAAGTAACTCAACTCCATACCCAATAGTGTTGCAGGTGTGATTGTACTAAATAAATTTTTTCTAACCAAAAAATAATCAAAACAATGCAAATTTCAGATTTTCATCAAAGGTGTCCTAATTTCATCCTTCCTTTCCAGTTATTATCTACACATTTTAGTTGCTTATATTTATTAGTTATATTATATGTGTAATTAGTTTAGTTATAATTATATTGCTTATATATTTATTACTTCATTATATTTATATAATTAGTTTTTTTAATGAGTAAGACATAGAAGTGTTAAGCACAGCGTAAAAAGGTCGACAAGTGATCATACATCAATCGAAATGAATCTAAGTAGTCAGGAAAAAACACACAAGGACGAAAAAACCATAGCCAGATAAAAAAAGTTACTCAAAAAATTCAACTGAAAAAAAAAATTCTATTGAAAGTTCATTTAACTACAGCAACCTACAGGCACTGAAACCTAGGGGATCAGACCACTTGAGAGCCCCCCCCCCCTTCCCTAAGACAAGTCCCTCAGCAATTCATGGATATTGAATGCAACCCTGCATACGCAATTAAAGGTTATATATATGGAACGTAACATAAACCTACGGAAGTAACAAGGATTTTTTTCAGATGTGGGGGAAAAGAGGGTACAAACGTAATTTTGCTACCTTCTACCTTCTTCACACTTATAAAGAGAAAGATTTTTTGGTGTGATTTTTCTTTAACCAAAATTTGCCCCCCACCCCCAAGATTGTGGCCCGGGTCAACTGCCCTGTTCCCCTTTCCCAAATCCTGGCTCTGCTAGACCTCCCAATGTTTTATCCGTATCAGAGCTCCTGAGGCACCCACAACAAAACGATCTCTTTAAGATGCAAGGGTCGTCCTGGGCATGTAAACTATATGCATACAACATGCATACTCTACTGGTACATATGACAGATTGCCTTATAATACACAGACAAAAAGATCGGCACAGGTAAAATAAAAAAATAAAAAATTAGAGGGCGCTTACGAGTGGCAAAATCATCGTAAAGCTGCCATTCTGCGATGCATTTCCGTCGTTTCCTTTCAATAGCTTTCCGTGCTTTAGTGGAACTTAGTGGTGTATTTACAGGGGTTTTAGCGGGCTATAGCTGAGGGTGGCAAGTTCAAGGGGCGGTAAATTTGGGGAACGATTGGTCAAGAAAATTAGTAGAATGAGAGAAGGACGACAGAATTTGTATAACGCTCAATAAATCCGTCTCTGCCCACACAGCTAGAGGCTAGGTCAGTGAGTGACCAAAAAAGTGACCTAGACAGTTTGCAACCACGTGAGAGAGAAAAAGTGTGACTTTTTTGAAGCATGAGCAAACATGTGAATGACCAAAAGAATGACCTACAGAGCGAGGGACCAGGTCAGTGAGTAACCTAGAGAGTGGAAAAAAGTAGTCAAGAAAATTAGACTAGAATAGGAGAAGGGCGGAAAAACCATAAATACCCCCTCTGGTGGCACTACGCGTTTTTACGATTTTTACGCAAATAAACACTGCCGATTTTTTTTAACAGTCGTGTTAAGTCAGGTAAACGTTTACAGAATTCCGCAGTGCAAAAAATAATTTTGGAGTGTGTGGTAACGCAAAATCGACCAATTACTGAAATTGCCCACCCTGTACTTCCCACACCTCAAAACAGGTTTTTGTGCTGCGGAATTCTGTGGGTTTGGACCCGGTTTTAAGCAACACGAAATTTTCCTTCACTCATTTAAATTCTCCGTTGATTTGTACTAAAACCGGTCGTTATTGACATCGTGGCAGTGGCGTCGGAGCCGGGAATGTTCGAACACCCACGGTAATTTGTGGCATTGGGTCCTTACATCCCTAAAATTTATTCAGAAATTAAAATATCCTTCATAAAATTAAACACGAGCACCCACAGGTTCGAAACATTTCAGACGCTCCTGCATCTTACCAGAAGTGGGGCTCAGTTGAAAAATAACCACGGGCACTTGAGCCAGCCTAATTTCAGATTTTTTTCATATCCCAATATTATACCTGCATACCCTTAGGGGTGGGACAGGAGTGCATCAATGAGATATCCCGATATTAGACGTTACCTGACCCTGATATTATTGTTTTTATTGTCATGCTCCGTTGTCGTCCTGCATCGTGTGCTTGTCGCCGTTCATATTCCTTTCAATTAGATAAAAATGTTGCGTCGCAACCGAAATCATTGGTGGTCAGTTGGTCCTAGACCACTGACAAAACATTTGCATCATCCAGAAAAACATGGTAGTCCGCCTAACCAATCGGCGAAAAAAAAAAATTTCCCCGCGGTGATGCATTGATTTTAAAAGAATTCTCCTATGAGAAAAACACCGATCAATCGGTCGTTTCATGTTTTGTCTTAGCCGTGTAAATGTCGAACGATGTAGATGTTTATTGAGGTAAAAAAATATTTAGAGAGCCCACCTCTCTACCAAAATTCAAATATTTATGAACGAAACTGATTGTCATATGCTGCATTATAAGTATGTGCACCAAGTGGTGGTACACCAAAATCCTTTCATTTGATGAATCAATATTTTTCCGACATTAACATGTCAATCTTATGTTCTCATGAGAATTGAATAACGTTTTATTTAAAAAAAAATAAAATCCCGCCCCCGAGAAAATCCGTGTCATTCGGATTTTATCATGTCCGAAGTATAAAATTACATACATTGTTGTTTACACAAATTACATTTTCATTGTTGATTTATTCAGGGCCGGGAATTTTCATCTTAAAAATAACGTTGTATTAGACAGTGGTTCCCAAAAAAATATTACATATTGACTGATTATTCAGGAAAATTAAATAAATGATGATAAAAATTGAATTTTTCAATTCCTAAAAAAATATTTTTTTAATCATATCAATATTTTGACGTCTTATCTTGACTTCTGCTGGCAGAAATGCCACACGAATTTTGCGTTGTAAAAGTTTTTTTTGTGTTATTAGCATGTCGTGCTCAGATCTGATACTGTCGTCATGGCCTCCACATCCTAGAGCAGGGCCCCTAGGCCGAGATCTTTTACGGGCCCCTTTATGATAAATTTATGGCGTGAAAAAAAATGATGAGAATCATCCCGGGCCCTGTCAGCCTTACCCTTGTGGGGGCCATGACTGTCGTGAACACACGACTCAGGAAAAACGTCAAAAAATTCAGTCTATTGTGAAAGAAACATTAATTTTATAGTTGTTGCGGCTGGAATCAATAAGTGAATAACTATTCAACGATTTTTTTTTTCCAAATCTCAAAAAAAAAAAGTAAAAAATATCAAGTTTTCCTTTTTAGTTTCTCTTTTGAATCAATTTAAAAAAAAATGAAGCCAAAATTAAATATTAGCCATAGCCGAAAAGACATTAAACTATAAGCAAAGAATTCATAGAAATTAATTATCGGAAAAATTAATGTAATCAATCACAGAAAATAAACCTAACATATAAAAAACGTATTATCCAATTGGGTGCGGGAAAGTAAGTCGCATTGCTCTGGGGGTGCGGGAAGGGAAAAAGGTTGGAAAAAACTACTATAGAATATCATTTTTTGAGTTATGAATATCAGCTGATTCTCAATCTTTTATCACCCATATGAATTGTTATATTTTTCTGTCTAAACGTGATTGCTTTTATTCCTTACTCCAGTCTTTTTTTGGTATGTCTGTCTTATGAACTTTGTGCTGTTCTTCCTGTAAATGTCTTATTTTTTGCTGAATATTTGCTAAAACAAATTAAAATAAAGGTACATCCATTTATGAGGATATTTTGCTTTAATTATTTCTTTATTAATGTTGCCGTTTCAATGACCAAAAAATAAAAAAACGTATTCCATAATCCCCGCACTTCCTATACCTATTAATCAGTGTGTTGGTTTTTTTTCCTTCCACGCGCTTCGAGAAATCGCAATTCGTAGAAAAACGAAAACTCAAGTTAGGGTGCGATTGTAGTGCACGCGGGTTTCCAGAATTAGAAACACGCGTGCACTATAATCGTACCCTAACCTTGAAGCCAGACAGGTGGTTTTCTAGCCACAATCCTGCATACTCCATTATACTGCAGTCGAACACTCACATTTAGGAATTCGAACGGATTTCAACAATTAGTTCGTAAAATGGAAAGTTCATGAATAGGAAAGATGTTCAACACCAAATGGCATATTATTCGGGACCAGAGGACTAGTTCCTAAAAACTTGTTGGTTTTTGAAGTCGAGCAACGACTGCGGTATGAAGACCACAAGGAAGAAAACCACCATCTTAAGAATACCATTGTTCTCTTAGCAATAGGACAATATTGTGCACTGAGAAGGAATTACTCACCGCTGCCTCAATAACATATCATGGGGGGAGATACGGGCGGGGGGGGGGCAACCCAGCGTATATTTATTCAGGGTGATTCTACACTTGTGTGCAAAGTTAAGAGAATTAGCACATTATGTCGAATTTCTGAAAAACTAGTGGACAGATATTAATGAAATTTGGTACGAATACACAGTTATAACAGAGAAAGATATGTACTATACAAAAGTCATAGTACGTACGCACGCACGATTGTTAGTACAGCTCAATTGGACATTGCAGGAATGTCCAAAATCCGCATTGCGAGATCGAATCGAAAATGAGTCTAATATGTGCGACCTGTCTCTCACAGTCAGACAGGTCGCGCAGTACGACGGCATACTGGACACGAGGCAGTTGAGGAGTCTCTGTGGCTATCGGTCCCACTTCTGCAGCAATGCAGTTTTCAGTTCCGGGATGGTTCTCAGAGGGGGATGGCGAGATGCAATTGCCCTCCCAAGAGCATCCCAGACATGTTCTATAGGGTTTAGGGCAAGAGATCTGGCTGGCCAATCCATACGCCAAATATTCTCACTTTCCAGATAATCGTTGACCAGGTGAGCCCAATGCGGACGAGCGTTGTCGTCCATGAACAGGAACAGAGGGCCAACTGTGCCCCTGAAAAGTCGAACGTAGGGCTCTAAGATCTCTCTATACCTCCTAGTCACGGACCATCGGTCGAACACATGGAGGGGTGTGCGGCCGTCCAACATGATGCCAGCCCAGACCATGACACCTCCACCAGCATAGTGGTCCATATCCCTGATGTGGGAGGGATGGTATCTGGTACCAGGCTCTCTCCAGATGAGTGTATGGCGATAATCAGTATCCAGGATGAATCTCGACTCATCTGTGAAGAGCACGGTGCTCCACTGAAGTCTGGTCCAAGGCTGATGTTGACTGCACCATGCTAAATGCGCTCTCTTGTGTGCTGCAGTTAGCGGGACGCAAACATCGGGTCTTCTGGCATAAAGCCCTCTCTTATGAAGCCTTCGGGCAACAGTAAACCGTGAAACTCGAGTTCCAGTGGCAGCATGCAGCTCACGTGAGAGCTGTTATGCCGAACTGAAAGTGACAAATGACGGTCGTCATTGGACGTCGTGGCTCTTCGACGACCTTGTCCAGATCTTCTCGATATGGATCCAGTGTCTTGAAACTGTTTCCACAAATTGCAGACGACACGGCGTGATATCGAGCTCAGTAGCAACCTGCCCTTGTGATTGCCTTGCCTCCAATCTACCGACGATTCTCCATTTCATTCCGTCATCCATACGTTTGTGGCTACTCATTTTACCCGATAGCTTATAAAATTTACCAAACTCTTGCAAGAAACACTGTGAATGTCACCGAGGAGTACGAGCACACGAATCGTGGGAAACGCCTCGTGCCCTTATCATCCCCTCCGTGGTCACAGCTCCGCCCACACACACGTATACGTATAGGCGGAGATAGACTTGGAAGTCTGGGGGGAGGGGGCACGGTCATTATTTCTGGAGAGAGACGATGATGATGATGATGTCAATTCATATATGCATATATACATTAGATCAGTCAACCTCACCTTTGACGCTGGGGGGAGGGGGTGTCCCCCCTGTGTCTCCGCTGCGGTTAATTTTTTTTCATGTTTCCAAATGCAATATTATTTGAGATATTCCAATTCAAATCACTGAATACGAGGGAAAGAACGACATAAACTGACAAAAAATCTCTCGCTCACATTGTTATCCTTTTACACCTTTTCAGCGATTTTTTTATTTCAAATATCTTAGCACATATTGGGCCCTTACAAGGAAAGGGTCCAAAGGTATCATCCAGAAAAAATTTCGAAAAAATTACCGCTAATTCTACAGATTAAAATGTGCACAAAAAAATATAAAAATATCTAGCGGAATTTTGTGCGTCACTGAAAAAAATTTATAAACATTAGTATTTTGAACGCCAATAGAGGCCAAAAATGAATTTTAAAATCTCGCAACCGTAGTCTCCGAATGACGTCATTCAAACAACACATGATTAGGTTAAGACGCCTTCATAAGTGTATTAAGGAGTTCTAGATTAGGTACAGCACTCCCTATAGTCACTATAATAAGGGTCCTTACCAAGTCGCCTTAGGCCCCTTTCCAGTGCCGTCTTAAGGCATGGGCCCACCCGGGCACCTCAAGCGAAGAGGGGCCTCACAAAAATCAGATCTGGTTGAAATTTTCGAGAAGTTGTTTGGTAGGGCCTCAGAAAAATCAATTGGCCCGGGGGCCCAAGATACTCTTAAGACGGCCCTGCCCCTTTCACACGGAGCGGATGCGGGTCCGCATACCCTTTCACACGAGCACTGGTTTAAATTCGCGCATAAAAACTTTTTCGCAATTTTTGTAATTATTTTTCTCCTTCACCCCTGATTCAGTGCCCATAGGCAGCCTAGAGGCATTCTTTGGTAGTTTAATCTTGAGCCCCATATTTCAAATATTTATATTTTTTAAATAATTTTAAAAATTTAAAAAGAAAAAAAAGTAAAATTTTTAAATTAAATTTAAAAGTTATTGAAGTATGTAGTCAATTAAATATTCGTAATGAACAGAACAGCTTATAATTTTGGTCCCGTCAGTTTATTATGGTAGGTTTTATTGTATAAAATTGTGAAATATGGACAAAAGGCAGTTAAAGTTGCATCTCCATCTCAGAAGGAAACGGAGGGATAGACGTATGTAGGTACATTATATTAATGAGCAGGGACCATCATATGGTGTTTTTAAGGGTATTTATGGCAAATAATTAAAAAAATTCCGTGAAAAATCACTTTCAAAAAGTAGCCAAAGCTGCGGACGAATTCGCTCCGCATCGTGTGAACAGCTCCGAATAAACCTATTTTCAAAACTTCTATGTGCGGATGCGGAGCCCGCACTTAGGTTTTGACACATGCGGACGACGTCCGGACCCGCATGAACATTTCCTAGGTGCGGAGATTTTTCGGTTCGTCTGAAAGGCGCAGTATATTCCAATTGTTAAAACTTCTTCCGGACCCGCGTCCGCATCCGCTCCGTGTGAAAGGCCTCTTAGGTACAGCTAACACCCTGCTCCAACTGGTGTTGGTACAGCAGACAGTGAAAGAAAAAAAACAAATAACTAGAGATATTTTGTAGGAAAAAGAAGATGGAGGAAAGAACAATAGTCTTATCTCCTTCTGAGGAAATAGGGGAAAGTTTTTTTACAGATATCGCCAAGAAGCACTAAAGGTGATAAGTAGCCAACTGTTGTCATTTTTAATAATTGCATTCCGCCGCTAATTTTGTTTTTGTGTGTTTCTGGGTGAGATGAAAAATGTACTTTAATTTTTTCATAATTTTTGGATGATGATACCTTTGGACCCTTTCCTTGTTAGAAATGGAATTGAATATGGAATTATAATACACTTATGGAATTCTTTGTTGGTTTCAGTGAAGACAGGGCAACAACTTTCTAATTGGGTTTTTAAGGACTTTTTTTATTTTATATTTTATTTTAATAATAACACCCTTTGTAATATGAATGGCGTATGTGAAATCAACACGTTATTCGAATAATTTCCCTAATTCGGTTCGCCAGTAATTTGCGGCCAAAGTACTTAAGTAAGGCTAGGCGCATTTTGAGCCAAAATATTTTAATATCAATTTTATTTACATAAACACGGTATTATCAATTATATTTCTCTGATTCCGGAATTACTTTCTTTCTGAACTTTTATTAATTATTGTTTTTTCATCAGTTCCAAATTTACATTCAATGTGGAATTCGTTACGGGATTCATTAATTTCGGAATTTTCATTGATACACTGAATTTTTATTAATAGTGCGATTGTTTTCAAATTTTGAAGTGCCATCAATTCTGAATTTACATTAATTTTTATCCATCCAAAATTTTCATTAATTTTAATAATCCTAAATTTTTATAGATTTTTAGAGAAATCCATTTTTATTTTTCTAATTAGCCTACGAAATGACTTCCCTTAAATTTCTAAATTTGGCTTTAATTTGAAATATTCATTAATTATGATATTTCATCAATTGATGGAGGAATTATTTTTCATTAAATTTGCATTTTAATTATTAATTTCACTAATTTATGTGTTCCACTAATTTAGTTATTTTTTTATTAAATATGAATTTTCAGAAGTTTTGGAATTATTCATTAATTTCAAATTGTGATCAATCCTTTCGTTTGTTTTGACTTTTCATCAGTTCCAAATTTTCATTCATTATGGGTTATTTTTCCATTAATTTCGGAATTTTCATTATTCCAATTTCTATTAATTATGTAATATATAATAATATTTATTACATTTTATCAATTGTGCGATTCATTCTAAATTTTGAATTTTCATGAATTCTAAATTTTCGTAAATCTTCAATTTGTATTAATTTTTATCCCTCCTAAAATTTGCGTTAATTTTATCCATCTTCAATTTTCATTAATTATGTAGATCTTTAGTTTTTTTTAATTACGAAATAATTTTGCTTTACTTCTGAATTTTCATTAATTATGATATTTCATAAATTAATGAATAATTTATCAGAAAATTTGAATTTTCAATAGCTTAATTATTCATCAATTTCGAATTGTCATCAATCCTAATTTTTGATTATTTTTACTTCATGTTTTCATATACAGGGTGATTCTGAAAAGATGGGAAAAACTAAGAGGTAATAGTATAGACCAATACAAACAATTGTCATAAAAGAATGCATGGTCTAACATCAAACGCAAACGCACTAGCGCGTTTCGAAACGGCCGCTCCGCATGACCAAACTCAATCCTTAGGCCGGAGCAGCATGGGTTCCGGAGAGAGCATTCCTGCGTTACGCAGCTCCTCGGGAAGACGGAGTTCTTAATGGACGCAGTCAATAACAAGGAATATGTTTGTGCGCTGGCCCTGGATTTTTCCCGGACATTTGACCGGACTGATCATCCCACATTGCTGGCAAAGCTGATAGAAATGAGTTTCCCTCCGGATATGATTTATTTTATTGAGAGCTATTTGGAAAACAAAGTTTATGGTGAGGGTTGGGGATTGCCTGTCCTCCTCAAGACCGGTGCGGGCCTCTGTTCCTCAGGGGAGTGTTTTGGGCCCCCAGCTTTTTTCGCTTTATGTCAATGATTTCCCTGGTCCACAGCGTGGCTTAATTTCTCAGTACGCAGACGATGTTCTGCTGTTGACAAACTGTCGTGACCTTCAGAAGGCATATGACAATTTGCAAGAAACTGTGGAAGATGTGGAGGATTATTGTGCTGACTCAGATATAGTGCTGAACTCAGAGAAGTGCCACTTCATGTGGTTCCATAAGCGGAAGAGTCCCCCCTCCATCCCAAATCACCAGCTTGAGGTGGGCAGATCGAAACTGAGACCAAAACCACAAATAAAATACTTGGGGGTGATCCTGGATCGAAAATTAAATTTTAAGGCACATGCGGAGCATGTGAAAATGAAGGCTATAAAAAACTTGGGGATGCTGAATAGGGTATACTTTCCGCAGAGTAGATTATCAATCAAAAATAAACTAATTCTTTTTAATAGCGTAATTAGGCCAACCATCACTTATGTCTCCCCTGTTTGGGCATTTTCTCGTAAGGGTAATCTGAGCCTACTGCAGATATTTGAAAACAAAACTTATCGGAGACTCACTGGTGCATGCGCAATGCAGACATACGTAGAGATCTGGGACAAAATTTGCTCCTCGAACAGATTAGGAAGTTAGCGGAATCACAGTATGAGGCATTAAAAACCTCTGAGTTTAGACACCTCTCTGAAATAGTAAATTACGACCCGGCAATTATTATCAGGTACGGGAGACCAATGAATTTGCTCTTTCGTCCCTTGTAATCCGAATGATATGGTGAAAGGCCAGTGGAGCCGTGGTGAAGAATCGTAGTGTTGAAATTTAATATTAAGGCTCTTGATTGAGAAGAGATGATTTTTTGAAAAATGCTGAGAAAATTGCCGTACTCGCGATCGGGGTTGTGGGACTGCTGAGACATTAGTAAGGAATTGTACACGGGAAGTTGAGGGATCCTTTTGGGATTTCAAAATTTTAATATGAAACTTTTTGTGGATTTTTAAAATTTTAATATGAAACTTTTTGGGGATTTTTAAAATTTTTAATGGTTCTCTGATTTTTAAGTGGGTTGTTTTTTGAGAGGGTCTGGTTTCGGTAAAATGTGTTTTTAAATTTTTGGTGTTGACCGTTGGTTTCAAATACTGGTTGGCCCTTGGGGGGGCAATATGGGCATATGGCTGTCGAGTGAATTTGATGGGTTTTTCCTCCCTCGTTAATTGGGGGTTTTTTGGTGACGGCTGAATGGTTTTAATTGGTTCTTAATTAGTTTTTTAAATAAATTACTGGTTTTGTCATTTTAACGGTTTTTAAGGTGCGGTTTTTCCCTTGTTTTTTAAGAAATACCATGGTGTTTGATAGACTGGATGTACTCATAATCTGTTTTGTATCTGATCTCTGTGTACCGGAGGTGTCAGTTTTGTCTTCCACTTACATTGCACACACATTGCACATTCACACACTATACATACATATTAGATCCCCTACGTAGGGCATCCGTGTCTTAAGTCTGGAAGAATGGCCTAAGGATTAGTGCCATGGAGCCGGCGAGCAAATTTCAATTCAGGTCAGGTCGCTCCACAAACGTTAAAAATTCCTGTTGCAATTTATCGAGAGAAAAAGAACACCATGCATGCAAATGAAATCTGGGGAAAAGAAACCGTATGCAAATCTGCGTCAGTGAATAAAAGGCGCGGACGCCGGCCCTGTGATGTTATTCCAGCGTGCAACCACATTCTAATAGTTGTAACGTACGGGATGGCGTCCGCTCCTTTTATTCACTGTGACGCAGATTTGCATACTGTTTCTTCTTCCCCAAGTTACATTTGCATGGATGGTGTTCTATTTCTCCCGATAAACTTCAACAGGAATGCCGTTTCAACGTTTGCGGAGCGGCCGTTTCGGAACGCGCTAGCGCGTTTGCGTTTCATGTTAGACCATGCATTCTTTGATGACAATTGTTTGTATTGGTGTGCACTATTACCTCTTAAAGTTTTTCCCATCTTTTCTGAATCCCCCCGTATACGGTATTTTAATAAATATTTTTCAGCATTCCCGTACTTCATATTTTAATTAATATTATTTCTTCATTTTAATGCCGACTTTCCTGATTAATATAATATCCAGGCTCCGGGAGCTTCCAAAATGCCAAGGTTCCGGGCCCCTGAAATCGTTTCCTTCCACTCTGGGGCCTGCGTCCAGAATTCACGAATGTTTATATAAGGGGATGCGCATCCCCTCGCTCCGCGTAGGGCGTGTCGACGTCATCGCGATCGGATCCGGTCCACTCGCGAACGCTGCACAATTTTGCACCTAGCCTAAGCAACGTAAGCACACTCGGACAACTCAGGTGGTATATGACCTGGGTCAAGTATGAATGTGGATTAAAAAAATTTTTTACATTGCTGACGTATCTTAACATAAGCCAAGATCCCCAACGCAGCATTTTATACGAAACAGACATACAAAATGCTGCACGTTCGAAAAAAAAAGTAAGAAAATTTTAATTTCAATTCACTATAGGCCTACACGATTGACGTTTTCGTGAAATAACTGGGGCATTGTCCGACACTGCCTACTCTTCAGACAAAGCTGTCTCGTCGGAAAACACTCCTGTACAGCTTTGGGGGCTTCTATAGCACTCTCTTTCACAACACCATACATGAAATACATATGCCCACCTTCCCATCCGTGCTGCAATTCACCATAGAAATGATTATAATTGCCAAAATTGCGTTCAACAACAGCTCCGCCTAGCAGTTTATCGCTTCCGTTATGACAACGCATTGTATGACGAAAATCACTTGTTTAGGTATGTTATACAGTCGACGATCGAGTTTATGAATCTCCAATTTACGAACACTCTTTTACGAACTTCTCTTTTACTCTTCTGTCCCGAACAATGCCATAGAGCTAATATCAAAATCCGCTATTTAGCGAACTCTAATTTCTATTACCTCTCTGTTTTACGAACTTCGTTTCCCGTCCGCAATTTTTTTTTTCCATTATGTCATTTTCCCAGCTGCTTCCGTGTTCGTTGTAATCAAAAGTAAACATCAATTCGGACATGTTCTAAGACGAAATGGAGGGGGGGGGGGTGTTGAGTGCTTACCAATCTGTCATCACCAACATGCAGTTGTTTTGTAAATTTGTGTCGGGGGGGGGGGGGTCGAATGTTTCGGGGTGACCATGAAATGAAGATGCGTTGACAGCGAAAGTCAATTCACCCTTTATGCATTGATTGAGAAAACTGGGGGTTGAGAAATGGTATGCATTAGCTTATTGATAAGGCCATTTCCGAGTCGATCGAACTCTACTTTGGTAAACTGTTGGACGTCCGCCTTCCTCTTCGGCAATGTCAAAAAACCGGAAAATATTGTGCTTGACGAGTGAATGAAAAAAAGTAAAGAAATTAATGCGTGAACTCTTACAAAGGCAAAATTTACAAGAAGTGCGGCATTTACTAATCAAAGATCACCAAAAAATCGTTTCTGTGGCCATTGGTTCTAGCAGTGTTCCACCATCCCAAAAATGTTTCAGAAAAGGGAGATTCATGCGAAATGTTATTCTTTCATGGAAACCCAGTTACCAATTTTGCAATGAAGCAAGCAAAAATAAATGTTTTTTGGAAACCTTCAATAAAGGTGAGATGATTAATTTTTATTTCCCGCACTTTTTTATCGTCTCCCATTTACGAACTTTCGATTTCACGAACTAATTATTAAATCCTTACGAGTTCGTAAAAACGAGTTCGTATACATAATATACTCGTTGTAATATTGACTATATTACTCTTTTAAGTTTTGCCCACGAGTGCTGAATCACCACGTATAAAGTCACGTTGAAAAGGAATGAATCCGCCGGGATACGGAAATTTCACCTCCAACGTTTCGTCCCCATTACATTTCACCACCTGACAGTTCGCTTGCCCTGAAAGTAAGAGTGACTGACTATGTGAGTGACCAAGTGATTAGATAAGTGTGGAATTGACTGTTATGAGTGATGACCGTATGTGTGAGTGACCCTACGAATGACCAAAGGAGTGACCTTATGAATGCTTAAGTGAATAACCGAATGACTGACAGCATGAGTGACCATCATTCATATGCTCGCTCATATGGTCAGGGCAGGCAAAATGTCACAGGGCAAATGTCCAACTCAGTTGATCATTCATACGGTCACTAACTTGGTCACTCATACCATCATTCATACGGTCAGGGCAGGTGAAATGTCCAACTCACTTTGGTAAACACTTACGCTTTGAAACTACACTTAACTCCCATGCATCCGTTATTCTTATGCATACGAACTTGTACTCTTTCACCTTTATCCAGGAAGCAGACATTATCGGTGTAGAGCAGTGGTTCTCAAACTTTTGTCACCAGCGGCTCCCTTGCCCGATTCATGATTCATCTGTGGCTCCCCGAAATAGTGTGTATATACACCAGATATATTCCCTTATAAAAGAACCACATTAAAACAAAAATAGGCACACAAATCAGTATCTCCAGCTCACCGCAACGCAAACTTCGGGAACCACTGGTGTAGAGCTTTGATTTCTGGAGAGTATTCGGAAACAGTGCATCTAATTTGATATTTGATGCGCATCCTCCGATGAATGTATAGCTCGGCAGGTGACAGTTTACAGGCAAGTGGTTAACTTCGGTATCGAATGACAGTTACTAACTTAGTCTGCAAGGGCACCACGTTAATTTGCAACTGACGTATGTGTTTAAAAGTCTGTACATTCCTTTCGGCAAGAATCACTTATCATTTTCGTCGCACCACGGTTATTTTCTGCCCATGAGGGCTAATTAGACCGGGACCTACAATTTATTGCCGATTCCGAACGGCACCGGGAGGTTGGTGAGCTAACCCCTCGGTGTGGGACTCTCTGCGGTAGCAATATTTTTCTGTGGTCATGTCACCGTTTCTGATGTACCCCAGCGGCAGGAAAGTTTCTGACAAGGACGAGCCGGGTATCGAACTCGCGACACCTCTACACATCCTTTGGTACTGTAGGCGAGTATCCTTTTCGGAAAGAACGTTTGTTGCTGGGTATCTTAGCGCTATCCATCTTTGTAGGATCCCTCTTTCTGAGCAGTAGTTTGAAAATTCTTGGCTTTTGAAGATAGATGCATTGTCAGATACGAACAATCGTGGGTAACCATGGAAAAACGAATTGCCATTTAGTAGCCTGATGGTTAAATCAGTTGTTGCAGCATTTCTGAGAATGCGAATTTCTGCTCATCTTGATTTTGCATCGATGCAAAATAAAAAATTATGACCTTCAAATGGTCCAGCAAAATCAATATGTATGCGCAGGGGCGGGTAAAGCTAGGGTGCGAGGGGGTGTGGTGCACTAGGGATACAGGTTGTAAGGGATGGCAGCCTAGGCTTTAGTTTAGACACATACATCTTTAAATAATAAAAATCCACAAGACACAATCGCTATCACTCTTTTTGAGCTATACCTTGACAACGCAAACTTTGAGAAAACTTCAGGGAACTTAGGGCCGTAATATTAGAAACAAAAATGTATTCTATCCCAGGGAGCAAGTGTGCACTTTGGTGCCCCACCCAGTAAATTTTTTAGGAGGGGTCAGACACACACGGTCAACGAAAGAATTCGGGTTCTCACTTTTCCACGGTCTGAATTTTTTCTCACCCACTTAATTTCAGCCCTGAGAACCTTGGAATAGGTATTCTGGTGTTATCAAGGTTCCACTCTATTTTGGAGATTTGAGAGTAATTAAAAAAATTCAACTCCAGAAAGGATGAGAAAATATGATGGTTTACCAATGCTGTAATGTGGAAAAAATTATCTGGCATAATCAGGAACGATGAAATAGTTACGGGAGACAGTTAGGGTTTTGGAAAGCCTGGGCATAACAGAGCCACCTGTCAACGAAGAAGTTATCGCCAAGAACAACGACAATCAGAGGGGGAACGGGTGGTTGTAGATGAGGTAGAGGGTGATGGTGGTGCAATTATTGAGGATTCTATGGTTGGGAGAACAGGGTGTGTAGGGGTTTTCGAATCCTGCTGTCTTTCGGGGGGGGGGGGAATAAGCGACATCCGAAACGTTTCTAATAGGCTAAAGGTCCATCTTGTGGGTAGGAGCGAATATTAGTGAGTCTCTGTCAGAGTAAGAATCTGAACTCATCTCCAAACTTCATGAGGAAATTTCCTACATGTGTAAGCATAAGAGGGTTGTCATATTAGGGGATTTTAATTACCCGGGTATCAATTGGGAGAACGCACCCTCTCGATAGAAGGATGTAGGGTAGATAGCAGTGTAGGCTCAATGATTTTTTCGGATTAGTTTCCAATAGGGAAGGTGATATCCAAAGTGCAGGTGTATCATGGGGTAATAAATTCTTCAACGATATTCAAGTGTGGATGATGTGGTCATAAAATTTCTAAAAATTTACGTGCAAGCAAAGCAACAGGACCAGATGATATTTATCCTATGGTCCTAATGAATGTGCTAACGAACTGTTGGGGTCAGTTGCACAGATTTACAGAAGTAGCGCTGCTGAGGGGTATCGTCCCAGCGGATTGGAAGCTTGCTAATGTGGTTCGGATATGGGAAGTAGAGAAGCAGTTTTGAATTACTGTCCAGAGAGTTTGACGAACTCCCTCTCGAAAATTCTCGAAATTATCATCAAAAGGCAATTGATGAAGTGGATAGACGAGAATAACGTCTTATCGGAAAACCAGCATAAGTTCAGGAAGGGGAAGTCTGGTGTAAATAACCTCGTTTGCTTCCAAGACTAAGGCTTTGGGTAAGGGCAAAAATGCCGATGTAGTTTATCTTGATTTCCAGAAGGCATTCGGTCTGGTCCAGCATGGTAAACTCTTGAAGTTTACACGAGATTGGGGGCAACTAGTTGAATTGGATAGAATCGTGGTTGAGAGATAGGTCACGACGAGTTATGATGAACGGGGAATTTTCTAATTACACAGGTGTTAAAAGTGGAGTTCCTCAAGGAAGTGTCCTTGGACCCATACTTTTTCACTTTTTATCGACAAACCCAATTAGGGTATCGACGGAATTGTCAGCAAATTCGCAGATGACTTGAATATGATTGCAGCATAGGTTAATGAATGGAATATGACCTTTAGTGTTGATAAGTGCATGGTTGCTCATTTTGGTTCGAACAACCCACGTTTCACTTATGAGTTGAATTGTATTGGTATACCGGATGCAACCAAGGTCACCGATTTAGGGAATTCTCATTGACGAGCGGTTTAGGTTTCCTGAACATTGTCCAGCGGTGGTGAAAAAAGCGAATAGAATGCTCGGTTTCATTCTTGAAAATGTCTCTTTGCATTTTACTAAAGACATTCTTCCGCTTTTCCGAGGTTTAGTTCATCCTGGATTGGAATATGTCGTAAGGCAGAGGTCTTCAACCTTTTCTTAGTCGCGAGCACAGCCTGTACTCATCATCAAAAGAAGAACGCCGCACTTACAGCAAGTTTGACATAAGAATGCATGAAATTAGGATGATTTCAATCCTTGAATGTAATGTGTACAAGTTGTTCAATTAGAATTGTTGACTAAGTGCTCACGAGCACGAAATCGGATACGAGCATCGAGCACTATGGGTGGTTCGGGGAGCACCATGGTGCTCGCAAGCAACGGGTTGAAGATGCCTGCCATAAGGCATACCATGGAGACCATATCTAGAGTGCAGGGTTTCCCTGACATTTTATCATTTGTAGCAATTTGGCTAATCGGATGAAAGAAGTTGTAGCCAAATGACAGAGAACCTCAGACACATTGGCGCGTCATGTGTGTGTGTGTGAAATGCAGATTCCAAAACACCAGTATCAAGTTCAAGATGGAAAAATAAATAAAAATAAAAATTGTTTAATATAAAATGTAAATTAGACTCCAGAAAATATTTAATTCTCAAGAATTCGCCGAGATTTTTTTGCTGCCCACAATTCAAAAGCATTTTTAAAATTGAATTTTCGCCTGCTGGGACCATTAACAGAAATACTGTTATTTGTATTTTTTACATCGATTTTGTTCCGCAATGGTGTTTTAATGAGGTTCATGATACTGAGGGAAGGACTATCGTTGAGTAAAGGGTTTAAACAATAGGTTGTTTTTCGCATGTAGAATCTTAGGGGTGCGGTATTTTTTGTCTATATGTTAGAAAGGAATGCATATTATTATGGATCAGAATATTAGAAAAAAAATATATTTTTTGTATTAAGTCAGACATTCCATAATTACATAAGACCATGTTTCAAGTTTTTTCAAATTGCAGAAATTACAATCTTTGTCAGGAGATATTTTAAAATTTTTACCTTGTATAAATATAGAATTTTGCAATGTTCTTAATTGAAAGAGGACCCTTTTTAATCGACAAATCAATTTTCGAGAGTATATAATTCTCCGCAAAGATCTGAGTTAATAAACTTGCAGTGAGAATTTCTCGTGCTATTATTTTCCATTGCGCTCAAATCTTTTTGAATATTTCGGTCAATATAAACTTGTAAAATTTGGGGCAGATATTTTGCAGCTATTTTAGGGTCTTGCGAAAACCATACAAATGCAAATCCAGAGTTTTCCAAGAGAAGTTTGAGATCTCTCTGAGGCCCAGTTAAAATTATTTTCCGTAATTGAGTTACTAAAAAAATGCAGATAAGAGATCCTACATAAAATCTAGATTCTGGCATCCTAAGAATACCTATCCAGTATTTAATTATCAATTTTATGAACGTCATAGATAAAGCAGTGTAACAGAGTTCTAATATTATCATATAACCTGGTGTGTATTTTGAGAGATTGAATAATTTTTTTACAAAGTTGCAGAAGCATTATTCTAAAAGTGTTTCTCAATCTTTCTGAAAACAAGGACCAGTAAAATGTCTGAAACAAATTGACGGACCACTTGTGTCCCTTATTACAACAAATTGACGGACCACTTGTGTCCCTTATTACGGGACATTCCTGTAATTTCGTTGTTCCGATATTTATATTACATTATAAATTGGTCCCGTTTTTTCAACGATACTTATTTTAATTTGTGATACCTTGTGTAGTGAAGATACAGCATTTTCATAGTATAAATTATATTATGGCAATTATGGAAAAAAATTATAAATATCATCTCACATATTTGTCAGTTTAATGTTTTGTCCATATTTTTTTTTAATTTTAATTACGATTGGTGATTGTGTTTTCAATTGGCGATGTTCCATATTTTACGGATTACTATTTAAGATCCCAGTTTAACGAATTTTTTCAATGAAGTATGGTCATAATATCATTTGAGTATTTTTTCCTGAGGAAAAGAAATACATTTTTGTTTACTGAGATTTGTAGATCATTTGATAATTTTTGTCGCACCACGGTCATTTTCTGCACACGAGGGCTAATTAGACCGGGACCTACAATTTATTTCCGATTCGGAACGGCAGGCTTGTTTTTTATACTCATCGAGGGATTGGTGGGCTAACCCCTTGATGGGGGACTCCCTGCGGTAGCAATTTCTTCCTACGGTCATGTCGTCGTTTTTCTTGTTGTACCCGTGTCAGGAAATTTTTCTGACAGAACGAACCAGGTATCGAACTCGCGAGTGACACCTCTAAATATCCTTTGGTACTTAAGGCGAGCATCTTATCGTCTGGGCTACCGCGCCGGAGATCGGTAGATACCCTTTATTTCCACACCATTCAGTAATTCTAGTAGCAATGAGATAATTGTATTTAAAACAATAAATTGCAATTTTTGGCAAAATTTAGTGATATCCCGTATTTAGGATCGTAATCTCCTCGATGATGTATGATTACGCTGGCCATATTTGCTCGGGAAACTAGAATTCCAAATACGGGACATTACCAGTTATCGCTAAAAGTAAGCGAAGTTGCAAACTCGTGCTGAAATCACAGAAAAGTCGCCAATCGCGGAAATGAATCTCCACTTGAGATTGCAGTGAATTAAAATAAAAAACACATGACAAATATGCGAGATGAATATTCTGATAATTTGTTGTCGTAATATATTTTTTTTGAGTTGGGAAAATAATTTTATATTCTTTATACAATTTCTACAAATTGTGATAATTTTATATTCGTTGATTTGATGAATAAAATGAATAAAAAGTCAAGTTGGCTTCGTTGAAAATACGTGAATAACTGGGACATTTTTGCAAAAATGTCGGAACAGCTAGAAAAATCTAAGGATCCGTTATGCTTAACGGATCCGCGGCTTTTGCGGTGTCCGGAGCGTTCAAGCCGGCCCTTTAAAAGGCGAGAGAGGTGTGTGATTTTCGTGCCCGGCCGTACCCATATCTGCAGCAGGTCTCCGAGGTGAACAGCTTCTAGTCGACGGGACAATGTAGGTAAGGGAAGTCAGCAAGACGGATCCGTAACTTCGGGAGAAGGATTGGCTCTGAGGGCTGGGCCCGTCGGGCTGCTGTCAGAAACGGGTTCGGCGCTGCACCGGGATTGGGCGAGACCGTATGGCCACCCTATGTATAGTGAAACTAAGTATCAAGGTATAATTTTATTTTAACCCATATGGATGTTATTAATATCAATTACAACGGGTGAATAATTTTATCAAATTTGCGTGCGGACCATAGGTTGAGAAACACTGTTCTATGGGGTTGAGATAATGGATTGACCAGACGGGGAACCATAAGAAAAACTGAGGTTGTCATGGTACTGAACAGATTAAACCAGTCAAATGGAAAGTTAATTTCAGCTCCTGAAAGTAAGGGCCACGGTGCGTTTATTGCGGATGTACCTTTGGCAAGAAAGTGATATTTTGCTTTATAAAAAGTGCCGGAAGAGGAAAAGGGGATTCCAAGATAGGCATAGGAACCAACTGTATCCAGTTTTTTATTTTGATAAAAGACGACATCGAGCTTTTTTACCACCTTTACGGTGTTTTACCAACGTTGACTGAGAGTTTGAAGTCATTGCTGAATTTTTCAAGGATATGAATTTTTATCCTCAAATTTTACTGGTGAATCCACCAAAAATACTGTGTCATCCTGTGAAAAAAGTACAGGACTCAAAACTTCTCCCTGAAGTACACTTGTGTTAATTTCAAATGCTTGTGTTAAGTCTTCTGAGCGTCGGACTCAGGCGGAAGCTTTTTTTGTAAAGATCTACTATAATCAACGCAAATTTTTCACTCCAGATTAACTTCTCGGAGTACTGAGCACAAAGTTTGATGATTGAGTCAAAAACGCCCTTGAAATCAACGAAAACGGTATAAAGCTTTCCCCTCTTTCTATTAAGTTTATTTTCCACAAAATTGTTTAGAACGAACGCCTGATCCATGCAAGCATACCCTTTTCTAAAACCAGCCTCTTCTTATAAAAGGACATTGTATTCACTTAACCAGATTAAGAGTCTTGAGTTTAAAATTGATGTAAAAAGTATGGTGATCACGGGTATTAATGAAATTGGTCTATAGTTCGAGGGGTTGTTAAGATCACCTTCTTAGGGCCGTCTTAAGAGCATCATGGACGTCCGAGCCAAGTGATTTTTCTGAGACCCTAACAGGCAAATTCTTGAAAATTTCAACCAGATTTCATTTTTGTGAGGCCCCTTTTCTCTTGAGGTCCCCGGACCGTGCCCGGGTGGGCCCATGCCTTAAGACGGCACTGCACCTTCTTTGTATATTGGGCAAATAATTATTTCAATCCAGGAGTCGGGTACACTGCTTGCACTGTAAATTTTATTGAATATCATACAGTAGACTCTCGGTAACTCGACACGTGGATAACTCGACTATCCGGATAACTCGACATCTATTATTCTCTTGGTTGGCACAATACTAATTTCAATGTAGGGAAACCTCTCTAACTCGACACATGTTTGGCTTAACTCCGCTTAAGTCGACTCTATGATTTTTTCCCTCCACCACTACTGGTTTTTACAATTGGCCTTCTGTTACCAGTTCTAAGAATTTTTTGACATTGTTCATGGGTACTTTGACAATCCTTTGTTTCTTTGTTCTCTATGATGGGTCCCCCTTTTTTGCATTGGGAGCGGGCGTGTATGTGAAGAATAAATGTTTGAAACCTGTTGGCCGGCTTATCATTTTAGTGGAGTTTCCAAAAAAGGTCTCATTCTTTTCATGGTCAAAAAAAGTGTGGATATTGTCAACATCCAATAGGGATAAAAATCTTGTCTATTGTGAGTTTTGATATCATCTGTTGTAAAGAATGTTTTCGGTGGAACTCAGTTTTACGATTTCTTGGAAAAGGAGTAAAAGAAAAAGGGTTAAAGCCTGTTAGACGCTGAACATATCATTTGGTTTTCATCTTGAGTATCGACGGCCGTGAATACAATGGCTCCACTCAAACTTCACACTTTAAGTTTAAAATCAAAAGTTGAAATTTTGAAAAAACTAGAATCGGGTAAAACTCAGAGTGAACTCGCCAAAGAATATGGAGTTGCACGGAACACTGTTTCAACATTTGCCAAAAATAAGGAAAAAATTTTGTCAGCATTTGAATCTTCTTATGAACCAAGCAGAAAACGCATAAGAAAATCAGACTTCAGTGACGTAGAAGAAGCAACTCTTTTGTGGTTCAAATCCGCTCGATCTCACTCAATCCCATTATCAGGACCAATAATTCAAGAGAAAGCAAAGGATTTCGCAAAAAGTCTCGATAAAGCTGATTTTACTGCGAGCAGTGGATGGTTGACCCGATTCAAAGAGCGCCATGGCATTGTTTTTAGGAAAGTTTGTGGAGAGAGCATATCTGCATCTCAAGAAACTGTTGAAAATTGGAAGAATGATATTCTGAGACCAATGATAGAAGGGTATAAAGATGCAGATGTGTTTAATTGTGATGAGACAGGTTTATTTTTTCGCCTTTTACCTAACCAAACGCTTGCCTTCAAAGGCGAAAAATGTGAAGGAGGTAAAAAACACAAAGATCGTTTGACAGTTCTTTTGGCTGCAAACTCAGACGGTTCTGAAAAATTGAAACCGTTAGTTATCGGAAAATCAAAAAAACCCGCAGTGCTTTAAAAAAGTTAAAACTCTTCCTGTGGACTATGATGGCAACAAAAAGGCATGGATGACATCAGATATTTTCGAACAATGGTTGAGGAAGTTAGATAGAAAATTTTCAAGTGAGAAAAGAAAAGTTTTATTTATTTTGGATAATTGCACCGTTCATCCAAAAATAACGGACCTTTCTGCAATAAAAGTATGCTTTTTACCTCCTAATTCAACAGCAATTTCACAACCACTGGATCAAGGAATTGTCCTAAGTATGAAAACTTTTTACAGAAAATTACAGACCAAAAAAATTTTTGAATTTGTGGATGTTGGAATAGACGCAAAAATTTGTTTTAGATGCTATTGAAATGATTGATTCTGCGTGGAAGTCAGTCACGAGTGCCACGATTCGGAACTGCTTTCGTCATGTTGGTTTTTGTTCCGAGTCTTTGGAAAACGAAAATTTAACCGAAGATTCCACTCAAATATATTTTGAGTTTATATTTTGAGTTTTAAGCTAATTCATCATGCACCGTGTGGGAAAATGTATTTGAGTAGTCTGAATTAAAATCATGCATGTTTCTGTGGAAAAATTGGCAAGTTTTATTTGTTTATTTATTTTCTGTGTACCGTCAATATTTCCATACTGGAAGCGTACCGACTGTTTTTATGCTGGATTTTTTTGTGTCAATAATTACGTTTCTTGTGTAAAAAAATCAAACCAACAAATATTTATACAAAATAAAGCTATTCGAGCGGGGGGAATTTTCCACTTCTATCCTCCCGCCTATGCTAATAATACAAATTTAAACGGTAGGGAGCTTTGATAAACTTGATATTTTTCTCATTTTTTGACTCATAATTTGATAAAAAATATTGATCTTTCGAGAAGTGATCGCACTCAAGTGCCGCGGGGAAAAGATGTAGGGAGTAAAGCGACAAAAATATGAGGAATATTGCCGTAGTTATATTTAAAAATGGCGATATTCACACAACACTATTATTTCTAAACTGTTGTCTGAGCAATGGTTTTTATAATTATGAAATTTTTAATCATTCTTTAATTTAAAAAAACGAAGCTGATTGCGAGTTTCTATTCGATACTCTCTGCTATATTAAACGCCCCCACTATGTATGCTATGTGTTCCTTACTCGCAGCTATATTCTCATCTCGCTTCTCTTTCTTCTCAGTCGTCGCTTTGCTCGCCGCTCCCACTATGTTATTATACTGGTTTTTTTTCATTTGTTCCCCCCCCCCCCTTCAACTTCTTTACCTTTCTCTAAACGTGCGGTTAGGTTAAGACGAGGCTACCATATTTTTCGCCCATTCGTCAAATAGAGATCATCTGAATTTCTTGCCGAAATGTCCCATGGCTTTCGGAGCAATTTGTCAGTCATATTTAGAGTCGCTTTAATGGGAAAATGATCGGAGCCTAATTTATGGATCACCTGAAAATCGACCGTATGAACATACACATTTTAAGACACAATTATATAATCAACTACGCTGGTTCCATTTTGGCTCAAAAATTTATAATTACCTGAATCATCGTGGGTGAAAGCACCAGTTAAGAGAAATAGGTTATCTAACATACAAAACAGATTGAAAAGTTTACCTCTGTGATTTGTAACAAAATCTTTGGAATTACGAGGAATAAAATCATCATTTATGAAGAAGCCGAACGGACACTCGCGATTTGGCGAATTCGATCTTTTATTTATTTGCCAAATGAAACATTTTGTGGCGCAATGGCGATTGGAAGCGCGAACCCTGCTACAGAGGGACACAGACTTGGTTGAACGGATGCAGCTCTTGCTCTACGCGTGCTCTTGTTGGCACACAAGGCTTGAGAAAGACTATCTCTTGAGAGACTCTCTCTTGATCTATGAAGAAAGACTTGATCTCTTCAATACGTTTACATTGGAAAAACACAGGTGTAGGGGGTGGATAGAATGGAAGTGTTTGAAATTTCTAACGGGATGGACCATGAGATACACCATAATCGTCAACTGCTTCGACAAGAGAACACCAGTATCGTTTAGTAAGGGGCAATTCCAGGTTGTCGTAGAAAGTTTTTCTCTAAAGGGTCGTTAATAAATGGAATAGCTTACCACCGGAGTCGTGAATTCTAACACAATTGACACTTTTAAAAAGAAGTATGATACACAGTGGGATAAATCGAGAAGCTATCCATACTTAGATAAGACAACCATAAATTTTTTTATGGGCAGTGTATTATACAGGGTGAATCCGATCTATTTTCTCAAACGAAAGGAGGTGATAGACGAACCCAAGTGGATCATGAAACAACCTACCAACCGTCCTATTCGAAGCGTTTTTGAGTTATGGTGGGCAATCGATTATGGAAAAAAATGCACGAGGTCTGAAAAACCAGAATTTGTGAAGTTTTTCAGAGACCTACACGCAAACTAAGCACATATTTGGAAAGCGCAGAAAAAATCATATAAGGTCACACCAATTTCATTCAAATATCTGGATTTAATGACGAGCTACAGGCGCTGAAAGATTGGCGAAGTTCGAAATCGAATTGTCGCCAAAATTTTTAATCGAAAATTCTGCAAACACCCTTCTAGCTACAATCGGTCAGATTTGCAAAAAAACTTGTCCATTCCACCAGCTTTCGAAAGAGCCTAGAATAAACCAAAATAGTCATCTAGTTCAGGAGAAATTTAGTCGTTTGCTTGCAATACATCACTGAAATCTGCGTTCGTCGTAGTAATTTTAGTACGTTTTTGCGACAATTCGATTTTTCACTTCAACGATCTCAGCGCTTGTAGCTCGTCATTAAATACGAATATCCTGTAGATAAAGATAGTGTCACCTTATAGGATTTTTTTTTCAAAATCAAATTGTCGCTAAAATCTGTAACCGATAATTCCGAATTTTCGTCGAATATCTACTTCGACAAACGCTGATTTCTGGGATGTATTGCAAACAAAAGATTCAATTTCTCCTAAACCAGAAAACAGACATGGGGTTTATTGCAAGCTCATTCGGAAGCTGGTGGAATGGACAAGTTTTTGGCAAATTTGACCGATTGTAGCTAGATGGGTGTTTGCAGAATTTTCGATTAAAAATTTTGGCGACAATTCGATTTTGAACTTTGCCAATCTCTTGCAGCGCTTATACCTCGCCATCAAAACCAGATATTTAGATGAAATCGGTGTCACCTCTTATAGCATTTTTTCTGCTCTTTCCAACTGTGTGCTTAGTTTGCGTACGGGTCTGTCAGTAACTTCATAAATTCTGGTTTTTTCAGACTTGACGCATTTTTATACCATAATCGATTATATATCTCCACCATAAATCTAAAACGGTTTGAAATATGACAGGGTGTTTCGTGATTCACTTGGGTGCGTCTACCCCCTTTCGTTTGGCAGAATCAGATTCACCCTGTATAGTATTAATTACAGTATTAGTTTTTTCTACCGTGATATATGCTTTATATTGGATTGCTGTATTTTGGTTATATTTGAAATCCATATTTTTTATGGGCATCTTTTTTCAGCCACCTCGTTGGGCAATTTTCTCTGTTGTGTGCTTTGTATTTATTTGTAATATTTACATGTTTTATTATACCTTCGATCCAAAAACGGGACATTTTTAGAAGCGGGGCGTATGGTCAATGTCACTTTTTAGAGAAGTGTTCGGCTTTTTATGGATAAAAAAAAAAAATCAGGTTTATCCCAGAGAACTTTAGTCGATGGCGTTTCAGCCTCCCTCAACCATCTTCAGGGGCGGCAGGTAAGCTAGAGCCGCTCTGCGTATGCGTTCCCAACTCAAAATAGGCAGGACGAATACAATATGCAAGTAAAGCTTTGTAGAAGTCCCCAACGTGCAAAAATATTTTGAATTTCGTAAGCTACTTATAGTACATCTTCAATCATCTGGATAGGAAAATTTGCAGATACTAGTCTTTTATTCAAGCCGCATTTGTAATCGACGCACAATTTAACTCCACCATTACTTTTTGGAATGACGACTAATGGTGATTCCCAATCCCTAGTAGGCACTGGAGAAATGATTTCCCCCTCTTTTTGAGATCAAGTTCTTTGTCAACACGGGCTTTGAGTGCATAAAGAATATCACGGCTACTTGTAAAAATCGGTTTTGCATCGGGTCGTAGTGACACATTAGGGACACAACCGAAATTGTCCAAGGCTTAAAGTGAGACCTCTACCGACTCACTGAAGCCAAAAAAAAAAATTCATTCCATAATCAAGACTCTCCAGAAGTTCCATGAACGATTCTATTAGGACAAGTCCAGAGAGAGAGAGAGAAAATGGTACAAGAGTTGCGATGCCTGCGTCGCCCTCAAAGCGCACCACACCCGGGCCCACCTTCAAAGCTACAACGTTGGTGTGCAGTTCGAGAGAATCACCCTGCACATCTTTTTACCGTTACCCAGAATCGACGATGGTGACAAGTACACATTTTACCAAGTGGCCGAAAGCGTATCCCGTTCCTGATCAGATCAAGAAGCAGTGACACTGACTGAAGTTTTAGTGTGAAATTCAGTGTCTCGATTCGGATTCCCCATGCTGATCCATTCCGACCAGGGAAGAAACTTCACTTTAGCAGTTTTCGGCGGCATGTGCAAGCTTCTAGGAAGAGAAAAGACGCAAACACTACGCCGCTAAATCCGAAATCTGACGAGATGATCGAGGTATTTAACAGAACTATTCTGAATCATCTCTCGCTCTCTGTATCCCAGAACCGACAAGATTGGGACTCGAAGTTACCGTTTTTACCACCCTCCTTACCACAGTGAGGGCATAGAGCGACCGGCTGACTTGCGGATAGAACTGCCAGAACGAAAAATTTTAAATGACGGGGCAGTGTTACGAAAATGTATATAAATAGTGATTATTTATCATTTATGTCATTTTCCCCCTGTAAATAACCGATAACGCGTTTTTTTGTAAACGCCTCGAGGTACCGCCAAGTTCGAATGTTTGGCGATAGCTCCGATTCAACAACGTGATGTCAAACCAGAAATGTAAAGATGTCTCTCTCGAATCATCAAGATCATTCTAGAAGGTCTGTTTCGCCCTTATAAGTAGCGCCGCTGAGACGGAACTAAAAATGTTGGGAAATCGTATACGGAAGATACGTTAATTGTAGATCGCATTCCATCTGTAGGTCACGTTCCAAGATCTCTGCTTGTAAATACGTGCAAATACAGTAGACTCTCGGTAACTCGACACCCCAAAAGTATCGACAAACAGTTGAGTTAGCGGGGTTTCGCTCTAAATTTTTGTCTGATCGTTTTTGTGTACTTAATTATATACGGGGTGATTATAAAAAAACTATCCCGACATATGGGCCCCTAACTATCATACCATTCACATAAACTGAATGAAATTTTGGCATAAGGTATTTTGAGGTATGCGCTCAAGAATGATATGGAAAACAACAGTGTCACTCTAACAGTTACGGTTACAGTGAGAAAATTTCGAAAATATCAGATGGCAACACCATGTTTTTTGTATTGGAATACGATCTCCATACTGAAAAACACTGAATAGCGTTGGAATGGCACCTGTAGCACGAAAATCCCCGGAGCTAGGCAAGGAAAAAGTAAAACGGACTTTGCCGTGCACCAGAGCATTAATGTTCGTTTCATTCGTCACACCGTTTCTTCGGCTGAGATCCCAGCCTGATTAGTCCTCCACAAGGTCATGTGGAAAATTTGTGAAACACAATAAAATGCTTTATTTTATGCTGCTTCTCTGTCCTTATTGGTTGTCCTCACTTTTAGCCTATCTACCGCCGGTGATTTTCATGCTACAGTTGCCGTTCGACCGCTATTTAGGGTTTTTCACAATGGAGATCACATTCCAATACAAAAAACTTGGTGTTGCCATTTGATATTTTCGAAACTTTCTCACTGTAACCGTAACTGTTAGAGTGACACTGTTGTTTTCCACATCATTCTTGAGCGCATACATCAAAATACCTTATGCCAAAATTCCATTCAGTTTCTGTGAATGGTATGATAGTTAGGGGCCCATATGTCGGGATAGTTTTTTTTATAATCACCCTGTACATTCAAACAATTCGATTAAATAAAATGCTAATTCTCTCATTAATTTTGATTCGGGGTTGTTTCATAATAGAATCAAAACCTGTAAAAAAATTTACCTCATGAAAAATAATCAAGTATATTTGTTTGTTTTTCTTTCCGCTGAGAAAACAAAAATTCTTCTATACTGTTCAGTTTATCCCGCGATTGTTCGGCTTTTTCCTGAGTGCGTAGGAACCGACGTATCACATCTACAGCGTTTAATGCACCATGGCGAGATGGTACAGATACTTCTTCATCTGAACTTTCTGATTCTATTTCTTCGGAACATGAAGCACTTCCTCTTTGATTGATTGATTCTAGAATATCGTCGTCTTCTAAAAGTCCTGAAGTTACAAGATCAGAGTCAATGTTCACAAATTCATCCTCGATGAAATCACTCATAGCATTATTCATGCTTTCTCCACACGTAATTTGAGTGGAATCTTCGGTTAAATTTTCGTTTTCCAAAGACTCGGAACAAAAACCAACATGACGAAAGCAGTTCCGAATCGTGGCACTCGTGACTGATTTCCACGCAGAATCAATCATTTCAATAGCATCTAAAAAAAATTTTTGCGTCTATTCCAACATCCACAAATTCAAAAATTTTTTTGGTCTGTAATTTTCTGTAAAAAGTTTTCATACTTAGGACAATTCCTTGATCCAGTGGTTGTGAAATTGCTGTTGAATTAGGTGGCAGAAAGCGTAATTTTATTGCAGAAAGGTCCGTTATTTTTGGATGAACGGTGCAATTATCCAAAATAAATAAAACTTTTCTTTTCTCACTTGAAAATTTTCTATCTAACTTCCTCAACCATTGTTCGAAAATATCTGATGTCATCCATGCCTTTTTGTTGCCATCATAGTCCACAGGAAGAGTTTTAACTTTTTTAAAGCACTGCGGGTTTTTTTGATTTTCCGATAACTAACGGTTTCAATTTTTCAGAACCGCCTGAGTTTGCAGCCAAAAGAACTGTCAAACGATCTTTGTGTTTTTTACCTCCTTCACATTTTTCGCCTTTGAAGGCAAGCGTTTGGTTAGGTAAAAGGCGAAAAAATAAACCTGTCTCATCACAATTGAACACATCTGCATCTTTATACCCTTCTATCATTGGTCTCAGAATATCATTCTTCCAATTTTCAACAGTTTCTTGAGATGCAGATATGCTCTCTCCACAAACTTTCCTAAAAACAATGCCATGGCGCTCTTTGAATCGGGTCAACCATCCACTGCTCGCAGTAAAATCAGCTTTATCGAGACTTTTTGCGAAATCCTTTGCTTTCTCTTGAATTATTGGTCCTGATAATGGGATTGAGTGAGATCGAGCGGATTTGAACCACAAAAGAGTTGCTTCTTCTACGTCACTGAAGTCTGATTTTCTTATGCGTTTTCTGCTTGGTTCATAAGAAGATTCAAATGCTGACAAAATTTTTTCCTTATTTTTGGCAAATGTTGAAACAGTGTTCCGTGCAACTCCATATTCTTTGGCGAGTTCACTCTGAGTTTTACCCGATTCTAGTTTTTTCAAAATTTCAACTTTTGATTTTAAACTTAAAGTGTGAAGTTTGAGTGGAGCCATTGTATTCACGGCCGTCGATACTCAAGATGAAAACCAAATGATATATTCAGCGTCTAACAGGCTTTAACCCTTTTTCTTTTACTCCTTTTCCAAGAAATCGTAAAACTGAGTTCCACCGAAAACATTCTTTACAACAGATGATATCAAAACTCACAATAGACAAGATTTTTATCCCTATTGGATGTTGACAATATCCACACTTTTTTTGACCATGAAAAGAATGAGACCTTTTTTGGAAACTCCACTAAAATGATAAGCCGGCCAACAGGTTTCAAACATTTATTCTTCACATACACGCCCGCTCCCAATGCAAAAAAGGGGGACCCATCATAGAGAACAAAGAAACAAAGGATTGTCAAAGTACCCATGAACAATGTCAAAAAATTCTTAGAACTGGTAACAGAAGGCCAATTGTAAAAACCAGTAGTGGTGGAGGGAAAAAATCATAGAGTCGACTTAAGCGGAGTTAAGCCAAACATGTGTCGAGTTAAAGAGGTTTCCCTACATTGAAATTAGTATTGTGCCAACCAAGAGAATAATTGATGTCGAGTTATCCACCAGAAGAGTACCACCTAGCGGGCGAGAAAGTGCACACATCAGTCTAGTAATAGCAATGATAGCGTTCGGACGCGATGCAAATTGGGGCGTTAAACCTTCGTTATGGCTGACCTCACAGATTTCGAAAGAGGCATGATTGTTGGAGCTTGTCTTGCCGGGGCCACAGTAACGAAAACGGCCACCCTTGTTGGTGTCGGGAAAAGTACCGTGTCGATGGTAATGACAGCAAACAGGGAAAGACATCATCTGCCAAGCATAACAGTGGCCGAAAGTCGACGATGACTGATAGACCCAGAAGGGTTTTGCAGCAGATTGTAGCCAGAAAGCACAAGTCAACAGCATCCCAGATAACATCTGAGATTAACACACATCTACAGGAAAGTGTATCGACAAAACTATCCGCCGTGAACTGCATGCAGCAAACATACACGGTAGAGCGGCTATTCCAAAACCATTCGTGACACCATGCAATGCCTTGAAACGACGAACATGGCGTCACGAACATAAGAATTGGAGACAACAATAATGGGAGAATGTCATCTGGTCAGACGAATCGTCGTTCACATTATTCCAGACTAACGGACGTGTTTACGTTTGGAGAACGCCAGCACAAGCCTATGATGTTGACTGTCTCCTTCCTATTGTTAAGCATGGAGGGGGGATCAGTGATGCTGTGGGGCGCGATGTCTCACCGTGGTCTCGGCCCACTTGTTGTCCTGGATGGGCGGGTTAAAGCATCGGTTTATGTCAGTATTCTGGCCGACCATCTTCATCCAAAGGTGCAATATTTGTTGCGATTCTCGACCTCTGTTCCAAGAAAATAATTCACCAGTTCACACTGTTGGAATTGTCGGAGATTGGCTTGATGAACACGATGATGAACTGCAACACTTCGTGTGGACCGCTCAGTTCCCTGATCTGAATATAATTGAACCTTTGTGGGGTATTTTGGAGGCCAAACTGCGCAGTAGGTTTCCACCTCCAAAGACACGTTCTAAATTAGTGACCTTTATGCAGGAGGAGTGGCTATGTATCCCTGCGACTTTTGTGCATGACTTGTATTTGTCCATCCCACGACGGATACAAGCTGTAATTAATGCAGGAGGGCCAACAGCCTATTAACAAAGATTTTGTCTCATTTCGCAGGTGCCCATATTATTTTGTCCAATCCCTGTAGTTGGGGCCCTGTTAATCGATGTACAGTGCTATTTTGGCATCCTAAAATTTAGGTTCGCAGTGCTGAGGTAGAGCACAATAGAAACGACTTAGCGAAAAAAAAAAAATATGAACTAAGACAGTGTACCAGCAAACCCCAAATAGTTCTTTATTCCCACCCACGATCAACTACACCAGTGTTTCCCAAAGTGGGCGATGGAATGGTCCGGGGGGGGGGCGATAGAAGCTACGGGTATAACATAGAATCCTATGGGTTCACACTTGAGTTGAGAGAAAAATATTTCTGAAGGGGGCGATGGAACAAAAAGTTTGTAAAGACTATACATGCACAACCCACGGGCCAAATCATCACCACCTAGAGATAGAAGGCCTCTGCAGTGTTTGCCATAAAAGTCATTCAGACTACCTAGCAAGTTTGCCACATTTTGAAACACAGCATCCTATTTCGTTTCTTCTTATTTTGGCATAGAATATACCTGATTGACTCACAAATACCGCATAGTGATTGGATGTGGGGCATAGAAATCGCTAATTCTGAGCCCGATCATTTCTTTTCCT
Source organism: Pholcus phalangioides (assembly GCF_987345545.1). Lineage (NCBI taxonomy): Eukaryota > Metazoa > Arthropoda > Arachnida > Araneae > Pholcidae > Pholcus > Pholcus phalangioides. The sequence goes on along the minus strand of NW_028301600.1, from coordinate 33,173,564 downwards.
CGCAATGATGATACTGGCACGAGCACAGGGTTGGTAAAAAAACCGGTTTTTTTGGTTTAAACCGGTTTTTTTGTTTTAAATGGTATTAACATTAAAAACAATGAAATTTCTGAAAAATCATTCAAACTTCCAATAATTAACAAAAATAAAATGTTTATTAATGTAATTAACACTATTCCCACGCTAATTAATCAATAAATATTTATTAAATTTTAACAAAAACCAACTTTTGCCATTTAATTATTTTTTGCTTAACTCAATGGATTACTGTGTGTTTGAAAATTCTTTTAATGTTATTATTAATCATATAATATATAAAGGTTTTTCTCCAGTTACTTTCAGTATACTTAATTAGGAAGCTATTTTGCAAAAAGTAATAAAAATTAGGTGAATATAATGCATTTAATGATGCATAAATAATGCGGATTAATTAACGATGATTTACGATATACAGGGTGATTATAACTAAGGTTCTGATTTCAAAACACTAAAAAAAGAGCGATTGTCAGAATGACTTGAAAATTGACATGAATATTCCTGAAAAAATTCAATTTTATTTGATAAAGGGGAAAAAATACTTAAAAATGTAAAATTAATGACATCATCCAACATGTGGGAAATTTGCTCGCAGAATGGAAACGATAGCCAGTCAAGGCAAAATTATAACTTAATTATAGCATTGCACGAGTCCATAATTCACGGGAAACATCACAAAAAAAATGAAGTAATTGAACAAATAACTACAACTTACTCAAAAAATGTTAAATATGTTGTCCACCGCGTGTTCTGGCTATGAGGTTGAAAGCACAAAATTTTTTGTTCAACAGCAGAATCGGAATATGCCATGGTCATAATGTGGATGTGCTTGCAATTCAGCTTTATTAAACCAAACGCGCCCCCTTTCCCCCGTTCATATTGCTGAGGAATGAGGAACTTCTAACGTATAGGGAATGTGCTGGAGATTACAATTCATCAAAGTTTGCAATCTGACCACTGTTTATAACATTTTGAGGTACCCCCACAGCCAGTAGTTACAAGGGTTAAGGTGCATCCTGTCAAAATGGGTCTTCAGCAGCTGCTTTGCTGGTATTGCAATGTGCATCTTGATAGAAGTTCTATCCCCACACTGATGCTGTGGAAGTGCCGAAATGATGTGGTTGCACAAAATAGATTATACTGCTGGCCAAGTATAGCATCATCTACTTGCACATTTTGCACTTTTTTCTTTTGCGAAAGAAACTTCCATTGCTTCAGGAGTATCCATGCAAATTTTCAGGTCATTCCGATCAGTACTTATTGTATAGTTTTGGAATCAAAACTTAAATTATAATCACCCTGTATATAGCTGATTATTTTTTATAAATTTGTTACTACTATACAGTAGAACCTTGATTAACTGGGCTTAACAGTGTGTGTGTGTGAAAGTATAAAAAAACAACTATTGAATATTAAGACTGGGAGATATAGAGTAGGAGATGTGCTACTTCTTATGGGAATGTATGTGAGGTAATGTAACAACTAGTACACTAGTCTTTGTCCTTTAAGGACAGCTGGTGTCTTTATTGGATTATAGGACCACCTGCCCCTAGCATGATGGTGTCACTACTGTAGCTGCTTCTTTGTGAAGGGAAAAAGAAACCCTGTGAGATATGTAATACACCACTACATTTAGATGTGTGATGCAATCTGTATTCATGAATTTGCTAAAGATAGAGCATCAGAATGTAGCCAAAGGTTAGAAAATGTTGTAAGAATGAGAAGTTTTGGCTTTTATATATAACTTTAAATGACTAAGATACTTCATATGAAAAATATATATATATTCTGGCCACTTTTATGAGACTTTTTGAAAAAAACCACTTATAAAATCTTATGTCATTTAAAGATATACAGTCAGAATGTACCCCAAGGATATAAAATAAGGTAAATATGAAACATTTTGGCTAATAATGAACAAATATGATATTTTTCAGGGAAAAAAATAATATTTAGGCCACTTTTATCTGATTTTTTGAAAAAAACCAAAGTGGTTTTTTTAAAAAAACCAGTTGGTTAAAACCAAGGTTTAAACCATGGTTTAAACCAACATGGTTTAAACCAAACAACCCTGCACGAGCAGGAAATTTTTTTCCCAAAATATTCTGAGGGAAAATGGACTATTTACTTGACGTCACAAGCAGAGTGCGAAGGCCTTCTATCTCTAGGTGGTGATGGCCAAATGTGGGACACGGGCCCTAGGAGTCATCTGATGTGCCTGCGATCTCACACCTAATTTTGTAAGAACGAATCACATTCTCAGATCAGTTCAGTGACTCGCAGCAAATTCACTTAAATAACCTGGGCGTTGTTCCAAATCACTTAAGTGATCCACGGCACATTCCCTACTTCAATTAAGTGGTCCATAGCACATTTTAAGATCACTCAAGTGACCCGCCCTACTTAAATAGATCACTTAAATAGCCCGTCAAGATATGAACATTTTAAATATTTTTGTAAGAAAATTCAAATATTGCAGAAAAAATACCTTAATATTCCATGTTTGAATCATTCTCCATTAATTAAAATGATTTTGAAGGCTAATAACAAAATATTTTTCAGGAAAAAGAGAGACTGACTCTATGCCCCTCACCCAAAGGTAGATCCTGCGAACAAACCACAAAACTTTTAGTAAGATGCCAGTAACTGGCTCTTGGAGAAATTGAGGAAGGTAGTGGAGCATAATAGATCATATACTACTAAGTGATATAATATTTATTACACATAGCATTTTTTAATCTTTTCATCTTCATTTTTTTCTCTTATCTTTTGGCGATTATTTAAAACGGTCTTTCAATTTTAGTATCTGCATTATTATTTTATATACAGGATTCCATAATTCCCCCTTGTTGCATTTTACTGGCCAACCGTTGATCCTAGAGGCATACTTCCAATCAGAGAAACATAACATGTAGAACTCAGATACAGCACACAAGAGATTGTATAGTTATCATTAGAGCCCGGATTACATACACTAAAAAAGTGGCAAAATATGCTCTAAAAATATGCAAATATGCACTTAAAAATGCGAAAATATGCACTTAAAAATGCAAAAATATGCACTTATAAATGCAAAAATAAGCACTTAAAATACAAAATGTGCACTTAAAATACAAAATGTGCACTGAAAATTCCAAAATATGCATTAAACACCCCAGAATATGCATTAGAAATCTTGAAAAAGTCAAAAATTCCGAAATATGTATAAAAAAAGGGAAAATATGCATTAAAAAACAGAAAATATGCATTTAAAAACAGAAAATATGCATTAAAAAAGAGAAAATATGCATTAAAAAAGAGAAAATATGCATTAAAAAAGAGAAAATATGCATTAAAAAATACACCATGCAAAAAAAGCGAATGTGTTTTTAAAATACATGTTTTCTATTGGTGCATATGTATTTCATTTTTACCAAAAAATATCCCCTCATATATATGTATACAGCATATGCAAATAACTTCTACATATTTTTTATTCAGGCATTTTTTTAGTTTTCAGTTTGTTGTAGCTGCTCAATAACGAAAATAGGAGTAATAAAAGAATTTCGACACTATTTCTAAAAACAAAATTAACATTTTGACACATCTCTAGAAATAGCCTTACAATAAAACTGTTAGTAGTCGTAAAATACTTTATAAATATGTATTAATTCACTAAATTTCACATACCGGGAAAAAAAATCGATGTTATGAAAATATTACGAACAATATTTATTTGGAAAATTATAAAAAAAAAAAGTGAGTTTAAGTAAACCTTCAAAAATATGCACTTATACTGGAAATTCTTTGATTTTATGCATTTATATGCATTAATACTAAAAAAGGCCAAAATATGCAAATGCATATGCACTTGCATATAATCCGGGCTCTAGTTATCATAATATAAAAATCAACTTTTTATATGTACATACATCCTCAAAAATCCAATTAAAATGTTTTTTCCGTCTTTCCAAGGGCCAAAAAAATTGCACGTTTCTAAATGCAATATTCGCTGATATATTAGAATTCAAAAATCTGAGAAAAGTTGGGAAGGAATAGCATAAATGAGGTAAAGAAGCATGGTTCATTAGTTTATGTCATTCTTTCCTAACTTTTCTCTGAATTTTGATTCAAAAATATCTCAGAAAATATTGCATTTAGAAACATGGATTATTTTATGTTGGCCTCAGGCGAGGCAGGGCAGCGACTTTCTAATTGGGTTTTTGAGGACAGGGTGTCTGCATAAAAAGTTAATTTTTCTATTTTGATAATTATACAGCCACCTTGCAACATAAATGACATTGATATATATATATATCAAAGTTCTACACATTATTTGAACACTTTTTCTCACTGGAAGTATGCCTCTAGGATCAACAGTTTGCCAGTAAAAGGTGAATTATAGAATTCCCTGTATGTAGGCTACAGAGGCACTAACATGGCCCCCGCATCCTGAAGCAGGGCCCTTAAGCTGCGATCTTTCACGGGCCCCTTCATGATGAATTTATAGTGTGAAAAAACAAAAAAATGATGAAAATCATCCAGGGCTGGAGCCTTGTCAGCCCACCCCTTGTGGGGGCCATGGGCACTAACATGAAGAAAATATTGGTAGGGTTTTAAGTTGGCAGTCGTCCTGTAAATACAGGACTGATGCACAGGAGGTGGAGGGAGTGTGTTGCATTGATATTCATGAATAAGTGGGGGGGGGGGCTGAAATAGCCAGAGCTTCCCCCCAAGGCACCTATGAATATATATATTTGTATATTCATTAGAATTTACATATGTAATATCTATTTATATTCAGCATAGACACATTTTTTGAAATATATATATTACTTCTCTATATTCTTCTCTCTTATAACTAAGATTGCCTACATATACGCAGGACCTAGTATTTTTGATGAGGCCACATGCATCGATTAGGGCATATAGGGAAATGTATTTAAGGAAAAACTTTGAATAAGTATTTTAAATGGACCAAAATGATAATTTCTTCCATTATTTAAATTTTTTTATGAGAATATTTTAAATTTTTGACTGACTTGGGTTCCCCTCTCTGGGTACCCCTCTGTATGTGCAATGGTAGTGCAATGAGTTGCATTTTGAGATTTATACATAATTGCATAAAATATTCTACATGTTTACACTAATAAAAAAAGTTTGGAAAAAAAACCGATGTGTTAAAATTTTTGCTATACTCTTTAATTTAACAGTCTTTCTTTGGGAAATATTAAACAAATTATATCAACATATGTATCTTTGTGTTGTAGTAGTAAACAATGGGAGGAGAGTTAAAACTAATTGAGATCAGAATCTTGAAAAGGGAAACTGTTAAAAGATAGTTGAATAAAGATATTAAAGATATGTCAAAAGTAGATTTCCAAACATAGCTCTGCCACAGAAGTTGCTCTAATGAGTTTAAAACATAAGATTTTTTTTTGTTGCTATGAAAAATATTAAATGATCAATTTTTGTCAATTTCGTATTAATATTTTATGTCTGGAAACTATTAATTTATTACATAAAACCTTTTTGCTGCAAAAATAATTTTATTATGAATGAAGATAATAATTGAATGAAGCAATATAAAGAGACCACAAACAATGAAAGAAAACATTTCAATCAAATGTTTACATTCTTTTTCTAATGGTTAAAAGCATCTGGCGCTGGTAATGTAAACCAATTTTTTGGCTCATTGAGAAAGGTAATCGAGCATAATAGATCATATCACTAAGAAATATAACACAAACTTGATATTGCACGTAGCTAACGTTTTAACAATTCAAAAATAAAATGTTTCTCATCTTTTGTCAATTATTTATGAGATCATCTCAATTTTATTATTTGTCATTGCTTTTGTATACAGTCGAACCCTGATTCAATGTTGAACTCCTTGTTTTATTATATCTTTTTTTTTTAATTCTGATGAAAATAAAAGTAAAACCCCTTTTGCTCGATTTAAAAAAAAAACAAAAATCGTTGATATAATGAATTATTTTTGAATTATCACTAATTCTTTTCTTCTTATTTCTTGTCACCCGAAACCGCAATCCAAAGATTTTTCTTTCCAGGATTTGACCTTCAGCTTTTCTTCAGAGACAAACAAAAAAAAGGGAGACACGCAAACCTTTTTTTATTTTTTAGTAAAAGGAAGCAATAAAGACATTTAGAGTGTACGTGAGAGTGCTTCTGGCAAGCAAAAATGGCATGTCAGGTGAAAAGAAAATCTTTTTCAATTAGCAAAAAAATTACAATTTTGATGGAATTTGATAAAAACGTTGGATCTCATAAAGCCTCAGCTCAATGACTGGGTGTTTCTGCATCAACATCAATGGCAATTGTAAAACATTGCGAAGAAATTGAAAAATCAAGGTGTGGAGAAAGTTCATAAAAAAAAGAAAATCTCTCAAAGCAACCCTCTTTCTGAGATGAAATCTGAACTAGTGGAATGGCTTCACTCTCTCCGTGTCAAAAATGTTGCTGTGAGTGGTTCTCTTATCAAACAAAAGGCCTCGCAACTTGCCACATGACGTAAATAATTTTGCTGCTTCAAATTGATGGATTTACTGATTTAAAACTTGTTACATCGTGCAGAAAGCAATATGTGGAGAAAAGTCCAGTGTTCATGAAGAGTTAGTAACTATTAGAGTTAGTGCAATGATTGGAAAAAAAAAATTGTTGCATGAAATAATTGAAGGATATTCACCTGCCAATATTTTTAACGCAGCTGAGACTGGGCTATTCTATTATATACAGAAGAACAGAACTCTTTGCTTTCACAATGAAAAATGCTATGCGGGAAAAAGAAACAAAATGAGAATCAGATTACTTGCGTGTTGCAAATGCTGATGGATCTGAGAAACAAAAACCATTTGTCATAGGAAGGTCCCTCAATCCACTGTTTTAAAAACATTAAAACATTACAGACTGAATATGATGCAAACTAAAAATCGTGAATGACATCTTCAATATTCATGAAATATATATGAAATCTCTCAATAAACAAATGTTAAAGTTGTTTTTCAGCCTGCTAACTGCACAAGCGCCCTACAGCCACTTCTCTTGGGAATCATACGTTCATTTAAAGTGAACTAACAGAAATTGTTGGTGCAGAAAATTATATTCTCTGTAAATGACAATGAAGAAATACAGCCTAAAGTGAACCTACTGGAGTCTGTACATTTCATTAGGGTATCTTGGGATCTGTAACAAAGCAAATTGTAATGAAGTGTTTTAAGGAAGCTGGTTTCCTGTCGTCAGCAAAATTGAACAGTTTGTTGAAGAAATTATCACTGAAGAAGCTGAATGGGAAACGATTGGCTCTGGAATGAGTTTCAATGATTATATAATGCGTGACGAGGACATACTCATTTGTGATAGAGAATCTACTGAACTCAAATCTTCAAGAACCAGCGGATAGTACTGACCTCGACAATGAAATGGAGTATTCTTCAGATGATGCCTTGAGGGGCATTCAAGCAGTAAAGAAACAACCTGATGCAGTATGATATAGATGATTTTATATTTTCATACCTCCATAAAATTGAAAGCAAAATTTGTGAAAAATCAACATACCAAACAAACTTCTATCAAGCAATTTTTTCATGTGTCCCGACTATTCTTAGCTTTATATATTTTTGCTGATATTCTCAGAAATTGATCGTAACAGCAACCCAAAGAAGCGGTTTCACTAAGGGTTCTTAATGTTTTCTGTTCCACGAAAAATTTTTGACAGTAAGATAATTTCCACGAACCGCCTGCACCAATAAAATGAAGGCCACAAATTCCTTTACAAAATAATAATCTGTATACCGCAATGTACAAACAATGAGTTGATTTAGAATTAAGGACTTACCGGCTGTTAGGCCATGGTCTGCTATTTTTTTTTTATGCTTTGTCCGCAGCTGTGTTGTGCATCTTCAGAGGTGAGTTGGATACTACAGAGTGTCCATGAGATGCCCTTCTTATCAACTGTTCTGGCTTTACCAGCTATAGATTGTTATCACCGGCACTCTGTAGTACCGGACTCGCCTCTAAAGATGGCTGCCTCAGCTGCGGGTGAAACGTTTGAAAGAAATAGCAGACCATGACCTAACAGCCCGATAAATCCTTATATGCCGGCCGACAAAGCCTATGCTGAAGCAAAGAGTTAATTGTTTTCTCATCCAAACTCACAGACCCAAGAAAGTCTCTCCCAGAACCCCTGCCTTTGATTAAGTAAAATAAGTGAAAGTAGACAGAAAAATTAACCAAAGTATGGTCTGGGTAAATTAAAGTAATTTTTTGTTTCTTCATGCTATGAAGTCATTATAGAAGGGCCCATGAAAAGTCTGGCTTGAGGGCCTGCCAAAGATCCCAGCCTAAGGGCCTGCTCGAGAATGTGGGGGGGGGGGAAAGACTCTGAATTTTGAAATTTAAGGAGGTAAAGCAAAAAAAAAATGGTTTTTATATATAAAAAACATGTTATGGAACATTATATATAGAAAATATTTGGATGTTTCATGGGGGGGGGGGCATCAGGATTTCAGAGATGGTTTGATGGGGCATGGCCTATAAAGGTTGGGAACCACTGGTCTAATCAGTTTGAACTCGATTTAATGAATAAAAATGCCTGATATAACTGATTCATTAAATCAGGGTTCGACTGTATGTATATTTCAGGACTTGACAAATGCTAGGTCTTGATTTGCCATGACTAAAAAATTGGTATAGGCACCTAAAATTTCCTATGTGTGGTTATTACTTAAATCAGAGTCTGAGGCAGGGCTGCATCTGGATGCTTTGTCAGCAGGGGAAAGCACACATTTTGGACCTCCTTGTAATGTTTAGAGAGAGGTTAAAAATGTGAAAAAAATTTGTGCTCCTTCTAGTCCAGCATTCAGGGCATCAGAACCGCCTGCTCCCCCCAGTTGCAGCCCTGGTCTGAGGACAATTTTGGAATTTACATTAGAGTATCCACCAATGGGAGGGGGGGGGCACTATATCCTGAAATAGTCAAAATATATGTTACTTTGGACACATTTTGCTCAAAAAATAAATTTTTAGCTCGTAAAAAAATATTCAGAGACCCAGTTTTTTGTGATTTGCCAAGACCTGAAGAAATTGTGTGTATTCATCAGAATTTGGGTCTGTAATATATGTATATATCCAGTATATTCACATATTTTTATATGTGTAAACACTCATATCTCTTATGTAAGACTACCTATGCACTGATTTTACACTCATGTCCACAAATTAAGGATAATGCCAGCTCCGGCAAATAAAGGTTCAGAAACAAAACAAACGTTACTTATTCATAAAGCCCATTTATTAAACAAAAGATAAAGAACAAAAACGATGGTGTATGTATGATACCATTCATAAAAACTATGATTTTTGCTCCCTGGAGCAATTGCAAAAAATATCTCCTTTACAAAAAACTTACTATTACATGGTTTGTATGATGAATAATACATTGTATGTCTCCGATGCGATGAAATACAGTCCGTACAACGCCTAGGCATGCTGAGTATCAAATTATCGATCTGATCTTGGGGAAGTTCCGGTACACATGTAGGAGGTGGTTGACGGGCTGCAACTCGTTGGCCAAGCATGTCACACACGTGCTCTATCGGATTCAAGTCAGGTGAGAATGCTGGCCATTCCATATGGGTTATATCCACAGATTCAAGGCATTCATTTACCATGTTTGCTCTGTGAGGACGGGCGTTGTCATCCATAAACACAAATTCTGCACCCATGGCACCCCTAAACAAACGTGCATGTTGTTCCAGAATGATGTCCCGATAAATTTAGGCTTTCATGGTTCTGGTTTGAACATGCAGATCTGTTCTTGAACCCAGTATAATTCCACCCCAAACGAGCAATGCTGCACCACCGTAACGGTGTCATTCAATGATGTTGTCTTGGTGGTAACGGGTACCTGGCGTTCTGAAAGTCCGACGTGAATCAGACTGCAAGCTAAACCTGGACTCGTCGGAAAACATCACACAAGCCCACTGTGACGATGTCCACATTGCATGTTCTCTACTCCAGGCTAATCGCTGCCCACAGTGAGTTGCCGTGAGCGGAACACATCTGACAGGCCTGCGAGCATATAGACCAATATCTCCCAAACGTCTGTACACGGTTTGCCTTGAAACTATGGTACCCGTGGACGCTGTGCTCCGTCTGCTTCTTTTGGCAGTTACTGCCACAAACCGGTCTTCATTCGGCGTTGTAACTCGGGGGCGACCTGTACTGTAACGTCTACTGACATTTCCGTTATCTTGGAATCGTTGCCAAAGCCTAGAGATGACACTTTGGGCAATTCCAAGTTCCTCGGACACTTCCATCTGAGTACGCCCACATTCCAGGTGGCCAATAATTCTACCACATAAAAAATCATCCACATGCGTCCTCTGTGTCATAACTATTCGCTTATGGCACTGAGCGCCTTACAGAACTCTTGTGAACAATTTCACTTCTTTGCCACCATTCCTTAAATACCCCCCTCTTACACTCTCGTCACCGTGACGTACTATCGGCATCATCTGGTGGTTTCCTGAAATTTGCATATCATTCTTGCAGATGTGTGTGATAATTCTACAGGTGAAATTTTTACTTTAGATTTCGATTTCCGTGTGATTCTGAATTATCCTTAATTTATGGACATGAGTGTATATATGATTTAAAATAATTATGTACTTCTCTTCCTGTCACAATGGTAGTAGAATGTTGTGAGTTGACCTGATATCTATAATTGATTTGTACGTTTTAAAACCAAAACCAAATAATAAAACCACTAATAAGACCAAATTTATAGGACAATAAAATTTTTGTGTAAAAGTGTTTGCTATACTGGTTTCCTTTAAAGTTCTTGTTTGTGAAATATTTGAAAAAGCACTATTTTGATGTATGCATCTTTGTGGTGTACTTGTAAATGATGACAGTTCACACAAAAACAAATTTATATCTAGTTTTCGAAAAGAAAAACTGTTGCAAGAGATATAATAGAACTTCCTTTATCTGAAGCAAGAGGGACTGAAGTAGATGCTAATTTATGATCTGGTCATTTATGTGTAATACCTCCAAGTTTTATAGTCTGATTTTCTTGACCACATATTCCGTAAATTTGATACCCATTTAAACTTGTAATTCTATACAAATCAGTTTGACAAATCAAGAAAAAATTTACGTCAGTCAAATTTCTTGGGAGCCAAGCATGATTTTGTTCTCAAGGAAAATGGTTAATTTTCTAATTGCAGTGGTAACCTGGTACATCTGGGATTTGTCAAGCCCTGTTACAAATCATTTACACTATTTCTTTGATCACTGATCTTGCCTACGTTCTTTCAGCCTGCTCATCCTGTTGAATAATTATTTTTGCTCATGAGAAAAATTATTTTGGTTGTTCCTAATATATTCTTTCATAGTTCTTGTTTGTGAAATATTAAAAAAAAAAGGAAAAAGTCCTATTTTGATCAATGTATCCTTGTGGTGTAATTGTAAATGATGTCAGCAGCTCAAATTAATTTATACCAAGCTCTTAAAAAAGAAAAACTTCTAAAGCAGATAGTTAAATGAAGACATACATGAAGATTAAAGTAATTTTATGCATATAGCTCTTTCATAGAAGTTACAGTTAATTGAAGAGTGATTTGGAGCTGGATTGAATTTCCAGGTATTGTGTGTGTTCTTTCATTATATAAATTTTTTAAATGAATATGTGAGAAAAAAAAACTGTATTCCCACACACAGCCAGAGTTGGAAAAATCTACTGCCTGAGACATGTAAAAATTCTTACCAGGCATGTATTTTTTTCAACCACATGCCCAACGCGGGCACATAAATAACCAAAACATTCAAACTCTTCTTTTTTTGATTAATCAGCAGCAATGCAAGATCAGTCATTTTATGACTCGCTACAATAACTGTATGGGTATGCAATAAGGTGAATAAGATTTTTTTTGTCATAAAGGCTAAATAGAGCATATTCAGGAAGTTTACTGGGGTGGGATAGTAATATGACACACAGTAGAGTCTTGATAATCTGAGGTAAACGAGATTATTGTATTATATTATTATATTATATACAGTAATCTCGGATTACTGTAAACTCGAATTATCTGAAAAACTATAGAAAATAACTTTCAGGAAGAAGGAAACTCCCTATATTTATTTTAAGGTAAATATACCATATACATTATGAAGTAAAAAATTAGGAAAATACAAGGTCCATCCCTGGGCTGGCCGGAACTTATCCTTCTTATCTGATGAAATGGTTGTAACTTGTTTGCTTCAATGTAACTATTCATAATTACTCTCACCTTTTTTCAATTTTTGATTCACAGGCTTCATTCATTAGATTAGGGCTGCCAAGATCCATGTCTTTATAACAGGGGATCCAGCCGCAGGGATCCCATATGAAAATATGATTTTGTTTTTCACTATAAATTTACTATAACCTGCAAAAAATTCTGGCCTGAGGTCACACCTAAGCCACTGGCATAGGGATCAAGACCCCTCCTCACCCCTTTATTCATAGACGAACATATGGGGCAAAGTCCTCTTAAATATAAAACTACTGAGATTCCTAAGAAAAATGAAATAAAATGCATTCTTGGCAACAAACAGGAAGAGTGAGGTTTTTCAGAAGAAGTTTTGCAAAAATTCTAGCACCTCGGATTATCCGAAACCTCAAACTTTCGGAACTCAAATTATCAAGACTCCACTGTATGTAAAATGATCATATTATTTGAATCCTTTTCAGTTAAAGGTATGCTTTAATAACAGGTTGAGAAGAAAAAGGCTTTAATGATTTCCTGGAAGTGCTATATAATAAGGTTTGCTGATGGTACTGCCTAAATCATCGTAATTTAGGAGCTATTAATAGAAAAGCATGCCTTATCTTGATGAATGCGTCTGTGGCATAATTGTAAATGATGCCAGGAGCTTAAAAAAATAATTTATACCTAAGTTAGTACTTAAAACTTCTAGAAGAAATAGTTCAATGAAGATAGCCTTTACACAAATGAATTAAAAGTGATTTTCTAAATATAAGCTCTTCTTTAGAAGTTGCTGTGTTTAGTTAGTTAAATTCACAGGAACTGTTCTTTCATTTATATATAATTCTTCGTGGGATTTTAAATAAATTTTTGAAGAAAAAATGTATTCCCAGCAAATGATTAGATTCACTCCCCCTTAAAGATAATATTGAAGTTTTATATCAAGTAGATCTTTTACTATACCTTGAAAAATTTTCAAGCCTGTGATATTTTTAGAAAATGTGTATATATGTTAATGCCACAGAACTCTGTGGGTTTATAATAACATATGATTTTGATCATATATGGTAAATTGAGATCTATGACAGATCTAGGTGATATTATTGAATGTTGCACGTATAATATGACTCACCAAGCCACAAATATCTGCGGGTGAGTTTCTTAGGACTTCATAAATGACCGGCGGGAAATCACAGTTTTCTCCTCCACAAATGCTAAAGCCATAACCGAAAGAGTCACTCCGGCGAAGTCTCACCTCCTTCACATTACTCTCCATCTCGTAAAGAGCAAACTGTGAAACAGTATTTACCTTCATTGTTGTCCCCCTTTTCCTCCGCCTTTTTAAACCCCCTCCTCATATCTATACATTGAAAATCGGCGATTCGAGCAGAGAATAGCCAGGTAGTTCAAAGCCCTGTATAAATGAACTGACGTTTGATTGATATGTTATGATTATACTTTTATTATTCTTGTTATGTATTTATTTTGTAAATATTTAATAAAAAATTTTTTCATGCAAGGATTCACCATAAAATTGAAATTTTTTTTTTCCCCCTGTATACATCTGCAGAAAGAAGTAGATGTTTTTGAATTTTATGATATTGGTTCTGTTTCGTGACCTTTATTCATGAGTTCCCATGAGGCTTTTCGGATCACGTGATTTTTCCATCTTTCTTGAGGGACATACAAGGTAACCAATATGGCGACTTCCTGCTCGACTCATGAAAGAAACAAATCTAAATTAAAGAAACGTCAAAATGATTCTTTTTTTTTTCTTTTTGATGGGCTCTAGATATTTCAAAAATTTTCTTCAAGTTCAAGTTATTGATCTGCCTGTTTTTGCTTCAAAAAATGCTTGAATAAAGCACTGAGCTATAAGTTTGCTTAGTGGAATAAAGCTACGGAATTTCTGCAATGTAATTTATAGGCCCATAATTAATGAAAAACATCCTAAACTATATGTATTGATGCAGTTGGATATTATAAGACAATAGGGAGACATTAATTTTCATTTTCGTACTTAAAAAGATATAAATAAAAAAGTTGAAACCAATGTTACTGTATGAATATCTAACTCAAAAGTAGGTCCGACTAATTATTTTATACTTAATTTTCTGGTCTTCGTATCTCTAAGCGAACTCAGTATTTCGAAAATCGAGAATTCAATTCAATTTAAAAAATTATTGAAGTGGCGGAAAATCCCAGTAAATTTTCGCATTTCTACGCTGAAATCGACAACTTTAACATTGATTTCTATGGGGATCATCCTGTGCTTGTCCCTCAAAGTGATGCTGATGATGATCATGACGTCTATTCGAAAACGATTGGATATGGATGTGACTATGCTGGTAGGTTTTCTTACTTCTCAGTAGTATAGGCCATATTTCCTCGAGAAAAATACAGTAATTTAGGATCCCAAAGAAAAAGTGACAAATGTTGCCAAAAATTATGCCAAAGATGAGAAAAGTTGCCAATTATTGTTCATCGTTTAACCCCTTTCGAGTACAAGCTATTGACGATAAATTTGAATGATCTGTATCAGATGTATTGGCGATAAATGTGGTAGCCTTGTTCCAGGTTAAAAAAAAAAGAAGAAAGGGAAAGAAAGAAAAAAGGAGTAAGGGTGGGGAGAAACAGTACAGAGATAATTAGATAGAAGAGTATTAGTACACTGCCTTGTTTTTTCGCCCTCACCTAAAAACTTGTTTTGTAGTTTTTTTACTTGTTCTCTTTCTCATTTTTATGTACAGTATATGATAGAATGATTAGTTCTGAGAATAATCCTTTTTTATCATATACTAATCACGTCCTAACTCTTCTCCCCTCTCATGTAATGCCATGGAGTACGAGGAAGGAAAAAGCTGAGGAGAACCACCACCATCGTTATCTCAGTTGCTCGTATCTATTGATCGTTATCTCGTTGAGATATCACGATGGTGTTGGGAGAATGGTGGAGGGGGTGGAACATACACACAGAACTTTGTTTCCTATGGTTACAACAAACCTTCGCGCTGAAGGTTGAAGGAAACAGTCAGATAGATTGAATTTTTTCCACTGGCGTTTGGACACAATATTACGTCGCTGATCGTAAAGGGGTTAACTACTGGTGGGATATAATATGCCACGTTCGAATATATATATCGTATTTTAACGTGTATGAGGAACCCCCTTTTCCAAAAACTGAATCCCAAAAGTACGAGGTTCTTATACATGGATAGCATTACGGTTATTAACAAATTATTCAATTCCTTTCAATTTACGGTGAGAGTGACTCTGATGATGGTAATGAATTAGTTGATATAGCTGATTTGGATGTATCAGATGAGAGAGATGAAGACTGTAATGGTTTCTATGATGAATGAAAGATATCTTTTCTCATATATCTTAAAATAAAAAATACCTTGGAAAACTTTTTCCCAAATTTTAAGCCCAAAAAATCAGGGGGGTTCCTTATACACGTTTAAAATAACGATATATCCCACGAGCATCCCCCCGCTGACTACGACTGGGACATACATGCCCCAGACCGTGGTTCAAAAACTGTTCGATTAAAAAATTCCAAATGCTAATTGTCTCATTTGTGACCTATTTTATTCATTTTCACAGTAAATAGGGGGGGGGGGGTCACATTTTTTAATTCGTAGTCAAAGGTATTGTAAAAAAATACGGGAATTATGATTGTTCTTAAGTCAGCCACCTCGTTGGGCAATTTGCCTGTTGTGGCGTTGTATTTGTATTTGTATTTGAATACTGAAAGTTGTAGTTTTTCACATAGTCTTTCCATAAAGACGTCATGTAATAATCATCAGCACATCACTTTGAGGGACGGGCTACAGACAGGCCTCATAGAGAAAATGTTAAAATTTGCCGATGTTACTGTAGGAAATGCGGAAATTTAGTAGGGTTTTCCTTCAAAGCAATAATTTTTAAAAGCTGAATTTTTTTATTTTCGAAATATTGAGTACGAAGCCAAGAAAATCGAATATAAAATTATTAGTTGGATTATTCTGTATGTTATTATTGTTAATATTATAATATACAAGGTGTCCTGTACGTGCTAACACGGCCTTTATCTCATCAACCGTCCGTCGTAGAGGTATGATTCCAGTTAAAAAAATGCTCAACAGGCGTTCAATAATTATTCTGTACCAATCCTTGTGTTCTAGTTTCCAGACAGAAAGTTTTTGCCCTGTCTCTCCTGATACCAACCAAAAAAAAAATCCATGTTTCTAAGTGCAATATTCACAGAGATATTCAAATTCGAAAAACGGCGGAGATTGGAAAAAACAGTGTTAAATGCGGGTAAAACGGTTTTTTCGCATTTAACTCTGTTCTTTCCCAAATTTCCTCCATTTTTCGAATTCGAATATCTCTGTGAATATTGTACGTAGAAACATGGAATTTTTGTTGGTATCAGGAGAGACAGGGCAATAACTTTCTATTTAGAAGTTAGAGCACAGAGGAACCGTATAAAAATTTAGATTTTTTATTTTGTTACACACTGTATTTTCACTCTCAAAACTGGTACAGGGTAATTTTTGAACGCCTGTTGAGCATTTTTTAAATGGGAATCGTACCTCTACGACAGACGGTTGATGAGATAAAGGCCATGCTAACACTTACAGGACACCCTGTATTATATTATGCATTATAATGAGTTGAATATCCATACAATAACATTGATTTAAACTTTTTATTTATATCTTCTGAAGTATGAAAATCAAAATTAACGTCTCCGTATTGTCTTTCAATATATTCAAGTGCATCAATTCATATAGTTTAAGATTTTTTTGAATCAATAATGACTCATAAAAATTAAATTGAAGAGATTACGCAGCTTTAATTGAAGCATTTTTTTGAAACAAAAACGGGCAGATCAATAACTCAAACTTTGAAAATGAAACATTTTTAAAATATTTGGCTCCCATCCATGGAACCCCACAAGGGCGGGGCTCTAGCCCTGGGTCCCGGGACAATTCTCGCAATTTTTTGCTTTTTCAAGATATAATTTAACTATAGAAGAGCCCGTGAAAAGTCTGACCAGGGGCCCGTAACAGATCCCAGCCTAGGGCCCTTCTCCGGGATGTAGGGGCCATGCTCCCATCACAGAGAAAAAAAAAATCGATTTCATTTCTACATTTCTTTAATCTAGATTTGTTTATTTCATAAGCCACGGAAGTCATCATGTTGGTTACCAGATTCGAAAACTGAGAAAGGGGGACGCCTGCGCGAGCATCCTTTTTAACGTCACTTTTTTTCCAATTTTCACAGCAGATGGCACCACTGTGGTGATTCTTATAAGAATCAGCATTGAGTCTTGTTTGCATCCTTTTTTCTTTGTATCTGTGTGTGTGCAGGGCAGGTAGAATAGCATCCCCCCTCCCACCAGTACACGGCGTTATGCTAGGATTACACTATAAAAGTTTTACAAATGTTTTATAAAACTTGAAACAACAACCAATAAATGCATAGGTAGGCTGATCATATTTGCTCAAGAAAAATACGTGAAATTGGGCTTCGAAATACGGGAAGAAACGGGACACTGCCAATTATCACCAAAAATTATGGCAAAAGTAAGCAAAGTTGCCAACTCATGCTAAAATCACGGAAAAGTCGCCAATCGAGGGATGTGAACATCACTGAGCTATGAGGTTTTTCGAATACACGTCATAATCATCATAAGCATCACTCCTGAGGGACATACACTGGATGATCCCCATAGAGCATAGAGATCAATGTTAAAATTGCCGATTTGAGCGTAGAAATGCGGAAATTTAGTGGGGTATTCCGCCACATCAATAATTTTAAAAATTGAATTAAATCTTTGGTTTTCGAAATATTGAGCTCGCTTAGAGATACGAAGCCTAGAAAATTAAATATAAAATAATGATCCAGACCCACTTTTGAGGTGGATATTCATGCAATAACATTGATTTCAAATTTTTATTTATATCTTCTCAAGCATGAAGATAAGAATTAATGTCTCCGTATTGTCTTATATTATCCAATTGCATCAATTCATGTAGTTTAGGATGTTTTGAAATTAATTATGGGCCCATATAAATTACATCGAAGAAATTCCGCAGCTTTAATCAAGCATTTTTTGAACCAAAAACAGGCAGATCGATAACTTGAAGTTAAAAAAAAATTCGAAATTTCTAGCTCCCATTAAAAAGAAGAAAAAACTATTCATTTCTATGTTTCTTTAGTTTAGATTTGTTTCCTTCATAAATCGCACAGCAAGTCGCCATATTGGATACCTTGTAGGTCCCTAAAAAAAGAAAGAAATATCACGTGATACAAAAGCCTCATAAGGTTTCTCTCAGTGATGAACATCGAGCTTATATCAGTAATGTAAGCTCGATGGATATGAAGCACCACTTCAAACTGCAGTGAATTAAAAAAACAAAACCATGACAAATACAAATACAACACTACAACAGGCAAAATGCCCAACGAGGTCACTGAGAAAAAGATGCCCATAATAAATATGGATGCCATATGTTTCAAAAATACAGCAACCCAATTAGAAACACAATCGCAAAAATTATAAACAAATACACATGATAAAATATTATACAATGCCCATAAAGAATACTTATGGTTGTCTTATTCTAAGTATGGATAGCTTCTCCATTTACCCCAACATGTTTATCGTATTTCTTTTTAAACGTACAATTTACTACCTCCGGGGGTAAGCTATTCCATTTATTTACAACCCTATTAGAGATAATTTCCAACGACACCATAACCTTGCATTGCCCCTTACCAATCGATACTGGTGTCCCCTTGTAAAAGCAGTCGATTGAGGTGTACTAATAGTTCATGGTCCATCCTATCCATCCCGTTGAAAATTTTGAACACTTCGATCATATCTCCCCGACACCTGCGTTCATCCAATGTAAATATATTCAAAAAATGAAGTTTCTCTTCATAACTCAAGCCTTTCCAGCATGGCCCAGCCGCAATGTAGCCTGCTTATATTCCACAAGGGACAGAGCGGGGGACCATGTTTGGTGTTTGCATAACTCAAGCCCGTTCATTGGACCTGAATTTGTACATGTATCCTTTCTTTTCATGATCTATTTTCAGATTCGGGCCCATGAAAAAACCAACAGCGGACAAGATGAGAGGAGTTGGTGTTGCAGATCGCCTGATGGTTAGGGACAGAGTACGGTGATGAAAGCGGATGGCTCGGGATGCTTTCGTTGGTCTGTCTCTTGCGGGCGATCCACCCGGGCTCCTTGGAGGCCGACGGGAGTTTCCGGGGACTTTGGGGGTGTGATTGCCGCGAGTCGGAGGCGATGGGGGCCTCGGCGGGGTTGGGCCCTGTGGCTTATGGGCCAGGGATGCCTTCTGGGACCGGACATCAAGAGAGTTTTTCCAGCATGGCCCAGCTAGTAGGTAATCTGCTTCAGAGCTGTGCAATGTTTGGTGTTAGTATTTGTAGTCCTTTCCGTCGGAGGTCGGCCCGTGGTCTTGGTGGCTAGCGGGGCTTTTTCTTTTTTCCAGCATGGCCCAGTCGCAAGGTAGCCTGCTTATATCCCACAAGGGACAGAGCGGGGGTTACGTTTGGTGTTTGCATAACTCAAGCCCCGTGTGCCAATAAGGACACGCGTAGCTCTTCTGTGCACCCCTTCAACCAAAGTCTATGTCCCTCTGTAGGTATTGTCTCCAAAATCTTACAGCATACTCTAGTCCAGGACAAACTAAGCCTCGGAAAAGCCGAAGAATGACTTTAGGAGAACGCGAAGAGATCTTTTTGAAAATGAGACCAAGCAATCTATTCGCTTTTTTATACCACCGCTGAACCTTGGGACGATACCCTCAGCAACATTACTCCTGTATATCTGTGCGAGTGGCCCCAACAATTCATTAGCACATTCCCTGAGGACCCTGTGATAGATATCATCTGGTCCTGGTGCTTTGCTTGCACATGCATTTTTTAGAAGATTTAGGACCTCCACGTCTTCCACTTGAATATCGTTGAGGATTTTATTACCCCCATGCAACACCTGTATATTGAATATCATTATCTCCATTAAAAACCGACGCTACTTGAAAGCACTACGCATGCCTACATTGCTGTCTAATTTAGACCCTCTTATCGACAGGGGGGCCAACTGTTCCCTTACATCCATTATTGACGTATCTAAAAAATGATTTTGGGTCAGAGCCAATGTTATCTGCCAACCTATATTCAACTTCCTAGATTCCTTTTTACTATCCCTTATCGCTTTCTTCAGCGCTCTTCTTTTATCAGTAAATAATGATATGTCACCCCGTCCACTTTTATACTCACTGAATGCTCTTTTCTTTTCAAGATAAAGGTTACGCACGCTATCCGTGAACCATAGAGGGTGCTATGTACAAACACGCTTTTTTCGAACAAAGGGTATGACGTCTTGCAAAACAGAGGACAGCTTCGTACTAAATTCTTCACATTGACTTACCACCCCGACTGATTCCAACTGGTGTTTGAAAACTTCCGCTAACCTTCCTCTCAAATCATCAAAGTTGGTTCTCCGAAAACAAGGAACCAGTCTTTTGTTATCAACTTTACCCGAAAAAAAGTTACAGTGAAAACAGACGACACGATGATCACTGGAAGAAAACTCGTCCCCCACCGAAACATGTTCAACAAGATCCTCAGAACTAAATAGGAACCAAATCCAAAATAGCAGTACCCCTAGTGGCTTCTGATACATGCTGATGCAAAAAATTATCGAGCACAAACTTAAGAAAGTCCCCTTCATATTGATCTGTAGCTGAAAGATTCTCCCAATCTATACCCGAGTAATTGAAATCCCCAAGTATTACAGCCCTCTTACGCTTACACATATAGGAAATTTCATTATGAAGTTTGGCGATGTAGTTTTGGATGGATTCGGTGGATTGTTTCAATATCACTTCTCTGTACGTTACACTCTCTAGCCTTCAAACATGATTTCACGTATATCAACACTCCACCCAGTTTCCTATCGTGAAATTTTCTCTAAATGGTATCGTAATCTATTTCTCAAAATGGTATCGTATCCTGAGATGTATAAGAAAGATTCATCCCCATCGTGCCCGAGATTCTGCAATGGCTATAAGATCCAAGCCCTTAACAACTGTCATAGTTTGTAGAAAATCTTTCTTATTACCCAAGTTCCTGGCATTAATTAGCACACATTTCAATTTGCCCGGTGATTCAGTGTCAATCGAGAAGCCATCCAAGTCAGAAGTGGGTAATTCCCCGTCATTACTGTTGTAATTATCATTAACTATCATTAAATATATGAAATAAATATTCTTATTTGTAGTCGTAGTTATCATATAATTTCTGAATAGTGAAGATAATTTTAATCGTTGATATGAAGAATAAAAGTCAAGCTGGCTTCGTTGAAAATACGTGAAAAATCGAGACATTTTTACAAAAAAGTCGGGACAGCCAGAAAAAGAGAAAAAAATCGGGACTGTCCTCCTAGAGATAGAAGGCCTCTGCAGTGTTTGCCATAAACGTCATTCAGACTACCTAGCAATTTTCCACACAGCATCGTATTTCGTTTCTTCTTATTTTGGCGTTGAATCTTCCTGATTGCCTCACAAAAGCCGCATAGTGATTGGATAGAAATCGCAAATTCTGAGCTCGATCATTTCTTTTCCTCACAACATTGATACTACTTCACCAAACACCAACTATGGCCATATCGCTATATTGCAATTTACTGCCATTAGCGAGATGGGTTGGAAGTGAAGGCGCTGTCTATCGGTGGCCGCCGCGAGTTCGTTAGGGAAAATATCTTATCGATATCCTCCCGTAGGTTCGAACCCGGGACCCTGACAACAACCTTCACGATGGCAGACGAGCATCTTACCACCATGCCACTCGGGTAGTATAACATTGATACTGGCACGAGCAGGGAATTTTTTTTCCCTGAATATTCTGAGGGAAAATACTACTACTGACGTAACAGGCAGAGTGCGGAGGGGGGGGGGGCTTCTATCTCTAGGAGGTAATGGACTGTCCCGGCAAATCAGGATGTGTGATCGACGTGTTCTCCGTACGCACGATGCTAAAACCCGTCTTATTATTCCTACAGATCTTTTTTGTGTTACACGATTATGACTTCTCGTATTTTCTCTACTGTTCCCGTATCGGAAAAAACGACGCCCGATTGTCAACAACCCGAGATTGCTGGTTTTCTTTCTCCCTCTTCCCGATGCAAGCAGTGATGGTAACCCCGTCAAGCAAAATTTCCCACAAAAATTTCCCTTTTGACTAAATTTTTCCCACACATCCCGAAATTTTTGCTGCCATCTATCGGTGGAAATATGTAGTCAATTATTTTACACTAGAAAAGCATTGTTTGGCATTTATATATTTTTTTCAACAGAAATTCTTTTGTTTGACCAAATTTCAAAATTTCCCACAAACGCCAAGAAATTTCCCATATGGACTAATTTTGGCCAATTTTTCCCACGAATATGGGAAATTTCCCACGAGTTACCATCACTGGATGCAAGCCATGTACTACGTTCTCGTTCACAGGTCGGAGTGCCTCCCCACACTCAAAGTGGACTCTCTCCATACCACCTGCTGCTGCCACCTGGAACCTGTTCTCTTCCAAACATGGGGCGTTTCCCGGCTTCTATATAACTGGCTTTCTTCAGTGTCTCTCAGGATGTGTGATCGACGTGTTCTCTGTATGCACGATGCTAAAACCGTCTTATTATACTTACAGGTTAGTCTCATTTTCATATATATGTTACATTCCGTATTTTTATTTTTTTTCTTTACAAGTTTTTTAAGTCCATTTCTTCCACGTCGATCTCGCATCCTTTATTTGATTATTTTCTTTTAATATTCAACTGGTTATCTCAGCGATTAAGTGCGGTAGAAGATAAATTTCTCTCTATTGAGGATCTCCAACACCAAGTCTCCGACCTCTCCTTGGACCTCTCTGAACTTCGCTCGCCTCCAAAGTTATCGACCTAGAGGGTCGCTCCCGTCTGTCAAACCTAATTTTTCGTGACATCCAGGAGGAGGCCTCGGACATTGAATCTACCTCGACTCTTGAGTCTAAAATAATTAAATGCTACTCCGATCTTTTGGAACTTGAAATTTCTGCCTAGTCGATTCATAGAATTGGCTCTAAAAGAACCTCCGGTCCCAGATTTTTAATAATTAAATTTACTAAATTCAAAACTAAAACTGAAATTCTTAAAAACGTATTTAAATTTTAAAAAACCAGTATTTCAATCTCTGAGGACTTTCACCTGAAACCCGCAGTCTTCGTGGGCAAATTTGGAGGGCCTCTCAAAAATTTCACGACTTCGGATTGAAAGTTAAACTCTTTCACAACTTTGCCCTTGTCAACAACATCAAATACATTTAGAATCCCAGCATTAGTCACATTATCCCGTTTTCCCAAACCCCTTCCAGCATTATCCCTCCCTCTGACCAACCTCTGTCCTCACCCGCTCTCCCTTTAGTCCTCACCTCACGAAC
Source organism: Pholcus phalangioides (assembly GCF_987345545.1). Classification (NCBI taxonomy): domain Eukaryota; kingdom Metazoa; phylum Arthropoda; class Arachnida; order Araneae; family Pholcidae; genus Pholcus; species Pholcus phalangioides. Next base: position 33,149,786 of record NW_028301600.1, on the reverse strand, counting down.
GGCCCCTCCTTAAATTCACGTTTACCCCTCTGAAATAATCCCATCAGAATCGGAACTGTTAATACAAGAAGAATAATCAATAAAATTTCCTCCTTCGAATCCATCCTACTGGCTCATAATCCCAATTTCCTAGCGGTTATAGAAACATGGTTGCATAGTAATATCAGCAACTCCGAATTCCTGCCACCAAATTTTTCTGCCTTTCGTAAAGATAGAAATACCGGTGGAGGGGGCGTTGCCCTTGTTTTTAACAGTTCTATCCCCTAACTGAAATTCCCCTCGAATCAAATATTGAAATTGTCGGTGCCGAATGGCATCATCCTAGCTGCACTCCCATTGCAATTTTTTCCCTTCACATACCCCTACCTCGGACTCTCTCTACCTCATCGAACTTGAAACAATTCTGGACCGATTTCATAATTCACACCTTTTACTTATAGCTGGCGATTGGAATTTACTCGGCATAGACTGACATAATATGCAGTCCCTCTCGAGAAACCGTGATATTAACAATAGAGTTCTCGACATTTTCTTCAAATTTAACCTCGTCCAAACTATCTTGGAACCTACTTAGGATAGCCAATCACTCAATCTCTACTTTAGACTTAATAGCGGTTTCCAATAAAATCCCGGTTTCTCATTTTTCTGTTTTTGATGGCTGTTCCAACCACAACATTCCCTTTTTAGATTCTTCTTCCATCATACCATTCCTTCTTTTAAACTCGCCAAGAAACTCAACTTTAATAAGGCCAACTAGCATGCAAAATATCTTTCGTACTCCCTTTCCTGACTTCATCTCCTCTTCCTCTTCAAACGAAATTCAACGTCTCTGGAGTAAATTCAAAGCTGTTATCGAAAAATGCAAAGCCACTGTTCCTACCAAATGCTCTTCATCTAAATGTCACTTAAACCCTTGGATCACCCGAGACATTATCCATCTGAAAAGAATTCGGCGTGACGTCTCTAAACTCAAATTCAACGACTCTCCTATACTCAGAAACAAAATCTCTGTCTCCACTCGTAACCTAAAAGTCCTCATTTTTCCCCACAAATCCAATTACTTATCCAACTCGTTGCCTACCTATCTAATAACAAATCCTTCAAAATTCTGGAATGTCCTCCGCCCCAAATCAGCCGGCACCTCCTCACTCATAACTTCCCACTCGGACCTAACTTCTCCCCTTGCTATTGCCTCAGAATTTAATCAGGCCTTCTCTTCTGTTTTCTCCTTCGATCCCACCTCCCCCCAATATTTCTTTTCTGATTCACTTCTCAACTCCAGTCCTGTATCTTTTTCTAAAGCTGGTCTCCTTGAATCTTCTAAAAAAACTAAAACCCCACTCTACTGACTCCAATGAGACAGGGGCGTACCAGAAATTTCGTTCGGCGGGGGACCACTTTCATTTCGGGGGGGGGGACCAAAGTGACAAAACAATGGATTTGGCCATCTTTTTCCCTTTTTTCGGTCATTTTCTCACATTTCGGGGGGGGGGACCAGACCCCCAAGTCCCCCCCCCTGGCTACGCCCTTGCAATGAGATCCCAAATCATATCCTCAAATTCTGCGCAGATGAAATTTCTAACTATCTCCTCGTTATTTTCAACGTCTCACTGAACACATTTAACCTACCCTTTGGAAAATTAATAAGATAATTCCCATCCATAAAACAGGTTCAATGTCCCACCCCCTTAATTTTAGACCTATTGCAATCACCTCCTCTTGCTGTAAGCTCTTTGAACACATATTTGCTCGATTAACTTTTTCTTCCGTAATCAAGATGGATTTAGATCATCGTTTTATATCTGTATCTACCCAGTTAACGCTTAACAAACACCATTGATGACAACAAACACCATTGACCAAAACCTTCAATCCGATATCATTTTCCTAGATTTTTCTAAAGCATTTGACAGGGTGCCCCCATAATAAACTTCTACTAAAACTTTCAAATCTTGGTCTAAGTGTTCAACTGCTTAAATAGGTGGAGGCCTTCCTCATTAACCGCAGCCAGTTTGTTTCATTCAAGGGCCAAAACTCCCCATTTCTTCATGCCAAGTCTGGCACACCCCAGGGTTCGGTCGTCTCACCATTAATATTTCTAATTTATATAAATGATTAGAATGATTTTTTGATTTTTTGAAATGAATGAATGACCCGATTCCATAAACTGCCGTATCAGACTTTTCGCAGATGAATGTGGTGGGAAAGTTTTTGAAGCGCGACCCTTTTTTGACCAAAAAATTTATCGGCGACCCCTACATAGGTTGACCATATGTCCCTCCACATTCCCACACGGCTGACCATACGTCCCGGTTTTCCGAAACATACCGATTTTTCTTGCCAGTAAATATGATGTTTTGGAATCCCTTTTCAGAACGCTTGTTTCGATTTTGATTAGGCGATATTGACTTGCAAAGACATTCAATTTTTTTTAATATCATATAAATATTTACTTTGTTTTTTGATGTACTTATTGTCCTTTATGCAAGATGGAAGTGTAATGAGGTGTATGGTCCTGGATTTTCGTATACAGCGTGATTAAGAAAGAACGATCCGATTTCAAAATGATTATACACTTGAAATCGACCATTAAAAAAAATGTTCATAAAACGTAAACACATTTCCCTCGTATATTCATATATCACTTATCATTCTATTATGTGGAATTAATTAATTAATTAATTAATTTTTAAGAAACATACAATTTTGAAATCGAGTGATTCTCTATAATTCACGCAGTAAAAGTGCTAACTTGATATCGTCCGCCACATACCAGAGCCACGAATGTACAAAAATTTTCCTCTTTTTTTTTTATCAGCTGTTTCGATACCTTGTTTTGCTATTTAAGTTGTGCCTGAAACTCGAATGTAACACACGTGTTTCATTAATGCCCTATTGAAACACATGTTACAAAACATTTTAGGAAAATAACTTCCACAGAGTAACATGGGTAGAGTAAATATTCAAACGTCATTTCCCACGTTTTTTTTTTTTTTCTTTTGCAAGGATATTGCACATCGGTTATTCTGGCATGACGGAGCCGATAATATTGATTATTGTATAAGTAGAAGCCGTTAAAATTACATTGTCTGATACACGGTAGTTAGCTCAGCTGAATAAAGGCATTCTTTAGTTTTGACATATTTTTAAATAATAATGAATTTATTTGGAAATTTTTATTTTTGAGAATCTATCGCAACCCGCTAGTTCATTGATGCGACACCCAGTGGGGGGTGGTCTAGTGTTCTAGGGCGTTCACCCGGAAAATGAAAGGACGTGGGTTCAATTCCCCGCAAGGGCAGATGAATTTTCTCTCTTTCCTAAATATATCTTCGCATCAGCCAGCTGTTAAAAACCTTCGTACGTATACATTAGCGCGAATCATGCAATGAAAGCATTTGCAGTTGGTTGTTCAGTAATTTGTAGGTGTTGTGAACGATTCTTAAGGCGCGTATACACTAGCGCGCCGATCTTGCAACGCACAACCCCCTGCAGCAGTTCTAATCCGCTTGTGGGTACACAAACTTCCTTTGTGTTCGTTGAAAAAACCGATCCCAGGTGGGTCCAGTGAAAACAGGTCAAGAATCATTCACAACACCGTACAAATTACTAAACTGAATTGCTATTACTTACTAAACTGAATTTCTATTACTTACTAAACTGAATTGCTATTACTTACTAAACTGAATTGCTATTACTTACTAAACTGAATTGCTATTATTTACTAAATTGAACAACCAATTGCGAATGATTTCATTGCATGATCCGCGCGCTAATGTATACGCGCCTTTAAGCTTTTTGAACTGGACGTTGGACCCACCTGGAATCGGTTTCTTCAATGAACACAAAGGAAGGAAAGGAACACAAAGGAAGTTGTGCACCCACGAACGGATTAGAACCGCTGCAGGGGGTCGTACGTTGCAAGATCGGAGAGCTAATGTATACATCTTCAATTGCATGCCTTCCTGGGAACCTCTGAACTGTCATGATGTTTCCCTAGGGAGGTGAGAACTTCTTCGAAATTTTCAGTCACAAATACCACCATCTGAATCATTCTCTCATATATTCCGGAAGACGGTAGTGAAAATTGTTAAAATTTAGAATTTATACATTGTATATCCGAACTTCCGAAAAAAAAAGTAAGACGTTTCTCTGATTTTTTTTCACAATAAAATTATTCACCTAGTACCATAGTTAGCATGGCCTCTAGGCTGGGATCTTTGGTGGTCCCAAAGTAGTGAATTTATTGCATGAAAAAAAAAGATAAGAATCGTCCCGGGCCCCCCGGCTGGAGACCTGTCAGCCCCACCCTTGTGGAGGCCATAGGTGTTGGACGTGTTATTTCAGATGAACGCAGCCCATGCTAGAAAAAGCAGAGGAAAATTAGAAACTTTGCTTCTCCATATGCTTCACATTATGTCTCTGATGAAATACGTCACTCTCCCTTGTTAATACGACAGATACGGAAAACTGGCTGAGTGAGGAGATATCGATGTTTCAGAAAAGGAAAATTTATCTCTGCCTTCACCGGGACTCGAACCCCGGTCTCTCGTTTGCCTCGAGCACTCTTCCGGTATCTTTCCTGAAACATCGATATCTCCTCACGCAGCCAGTTTTCCGTATCTGTCGTATTATATGTCTCGCTCAGGCATTGTATATGTATAGCTGATCGATGACAGTTTCCAGAAGTCATCAGTTGACGTCATTACACCCAAGGCGGAGTAGGAGAAGACAGAGCTCTGGGGGCCCATGTTGTTTTGATTTGTTTTTTTTTACACCATAAATGCACTGCAAACAACTATTGCTATTTATTTTACATACATATTTTTTTGGTATTCGATTCATTCAATTGAGTCGCCCTCAGGAATTTTGTTACGGATGCGCCACACAGGGCAACGCATATGTGGGAATATAAAAAAAAGTAAATTCTTTTACAACGATAGAACACAAAGTAGCTATGTTTCAACTATAGAAACGATAGTGATTATTTCAAATAATACATCAAATAAACGAGAATTATTCGCAACTCGAAGGAGCCCCACAGATCATTTTCTCTTCTGGCTCCGGGTCTGTTAATGGTGGCCTTGGAACTGACCTGAGGGACCTCAAGTATTTTATTATGGGCTTGAAATCAATTTAACTCGGATAATAATGCAGTTATTATGAACTCTAATTGAAACAGTAGATGGATTGAGTGCAAACAATTTTTCAGCTATTTTTTGGCACCCCCCCCCCCCGATACCTTAGATTTTAGTTATTTTTCCTTTCTTCCATACATTATAAATGCCTTTTTTAGTACCTATTTCGACCATTTTTAGTGCCGAAACTTCCGAGCTCTGTTGATTACGATCTCGACTATCAACGCATTCCATGAAATAATAAAAAAAAGGAATGCAATATATAAAATGAGTTCTTTCTGAACAATTTTTTTCCCTTCAAGATTTATATATTGGTAGGGAAATAAGTCGGATCAAACCAAGCAAAATATAATATTATTTTTGAAGCATCGTGAAGATCCCGTGCTGAAAAATGACATAGAGCTAGCGACTTTTTATGGCACCTTGTTTGTAAGAAGAGGAGTCCGTGTCAGATGATTCCGATAACATACTCAAGAACAACTAGTCAACGTTCATCCACGGCTTCCCAGAGCAAGTTAAACAAAGAATCACTTCAAAGCAACGAACAGTCACATGACTATCCCAAGCTCACCGCGACGCCCCTAGGAGCCGCAATGTGCACTTTGAAAACCACTGGTATATAAAAACGAGCAGTCAAAACATTTCTGAGCTGAAACAGCACCACGATAGAAATAGGTCTATCTCTGGTATTGTATTGGCTGAAAGGGACATTTGACGTAAGATGAACAAGGAATCGAAACATGCCACAAGGAAAGTTAACTGAAAAAATGTTGATAAAGAGTGAAAAGTTCCTTTAGAAAGAAGAAAAGGAACGCAATTTTCAGAAACCAGCTTCTGCAAAGACCTGAACGTGAAGAACCAAATGCATCACTTATGCGATTTCGAAACTTCCCGAAGGATGGATGCAACTAGAAAAGTTAGTCCAGCTATATATGCGTCCGGCCTACCTGTAGAGACCGGCGGCACATTTTCGAAGAGCAGGAAAGAAGGTGTATTGAGATGAATTGAGCATTGAATATAGCAAATAGCAGAATAGAGCATTTCAAAAGTAATGTACTTACTTGCGCTTTTATTTATCCACTCATGCTTCCCCTCAAAGTTATTTTGATATGTAAAAATCTGCGAGAGTGAAAACACCGTCGTAACAAATCTCATAAAAAATGCCGCCCTATGCGGTTGATTCGTCGCTTCATGCCTGATGCCGGTCCTGGGTTTTTTCCACTGTATTATCATCGATCTCGGTGTTTTTCAAACTCTGGTCCACGGGATGTTTTTATTTACTTCCATTACATAAATGACGCTTTTAAAGCTATAAAATTACAATTTATCACTTCGATTTTTGTGACAATTATAAAAAAATACGTTTTCGATTTTATGGGGTTGGGACGGTGGTGAATTGAACTTAACTAGAGGGGGTCCACGGCAACAAAAAGAATGGGAATACTGATGAATACTGATACTATGACTGATCAAAGTCAAAGCACTTTTATGTAATCTTCGTACGATCGTCAATCCATAGAAACTTTGATATACAGGCTGTCCCACATTGTTTGCACAGCGTGTATCTCTCTGCGACCGTAGATTTTAGGCCGGAATTATAAAAATTATAAAAGTTTTATAATATTATTATAACAGTTTGATAAAAGATATTTTACAAAACTTCAAAAATACAACCAATGAGACTATCGGATGCATTTCCGCGAATGTAACCGGTATGATTATTGGTTGCATTTTTCAAGTTTTATAAAAGAACGTTTATCAAACTTTTAAGGTGTAATATAACAGCCTTTCACAGAAATATATAATTTTCAATTCCAATTTTTTTAAACGATTATTTGAAATGTCTTAGGGCGGATTCACATCTACAGATACTCACTGCGTAGCCACGATACGATAGATATGAATATGTTGATTGATTTTATGTAAAAAAATGTTTGTCATGTCTGACACGACACGGCGAGTGTCTGTAGATGTGAATCTACCCTTAAATATTTCGAGGAGCCATGTTCGTAAAAAAAGAAATAGCGAAATCAACTTTTTATGTACATTCCCATGTGGAGTGGCGGATTTAACGGCTGGCGCACCGGGCACATTGACATCTGAAGGGTTCCGAAAAACCCAAACTTTACACTTTCTTCTAATTTAAGGGGCCGAATACTTTTTCTGCACCAGGGTCCTCAACCGACTTTAACCCTTACAGCGGCAATCCCGAGATATCTCGTCAAACTTGGTCTGCCTTATTCGGTCACCCCGAAATATCTCGGGTTCTTATAACACGCTTCTATTTCCAATGTGGCAGTTATAATGCTGACCAGGAAATTTTTAAAAATCTCTTGAAGGGTTGGCCCGTGCGCTAAAACTTCCAATTAATGAAATATGAATCCTGCTTTGAAAAAGTCACGTTTACATAAAACTCCATATTTTCAAATTGCAATATTTGCTGCGTTATTTGATTTTCAAGTTTTCAGAATTTATTGCGATTGAGAGTTGTGGTTCAAAAATTGCGAAAATGCTAGTTAAACTCTCAGTTTTAAAAATGTAATTGTCATTATGACTGAAAATATAAAATAGTTCCACACTTTAATAATTTCGATAATGAATCCTTTCCAGTCAAGTTGTTCCACAACGAAACCATCTTTTCATTTGTGTTTCTCATGTGACCAATGGTTTGAAGATGAAACCGTCACAATATGTTTCCTGCGTTTACTTCTATCTGTCAAAGAGATGTTTTTCACAGTATTTTTCCACTTCTTGGTCTTCAAAAGGTTGAATAATTACTTTTTTTATAGCTTTGTCCAATATAAGGATAGGAAGTGTCTGACAGTGAGCAGTGAAAAGAATTTTTATTTTAAAAAATGAACAATATAAAATAATTTGAAAGAAATAAAAACCTATCCATTTGTGTACAGTCACTATTAATGAGAAAAATTTTAAGCCAATTAAACGTTGCCAACATAGCAATAAGCCACCAGAACATGGTAATTTTTCATCTTCAATATCTTGGTAAATTATGTAAATATATTTTAAGTTACTTCTCAGAACCATAGGTGAAGATAGATTTGAAAGACTGGTTTAGGGGGCTGGTAATGATGTCAATTCATATACAGGGTGTCCTATCAAGACCGCCCAAACTCTGCACAGCTAGATTCCTCCCCAAAAAATGCCCAAAGAACTGTACCTGTACGACCCATAGTTTTCGAGAAAAATGCGAAAGAAAAGTATGACGTCATATCCGGTGCTATATCAAACGGCGGCTTGACGTCATTCCACGGCGCACGCATGCATGGCTCGATATTTGCTGTGAACATTTTGAACAGCTTCCTATGTAAATATATGCAAATACCGATGTTCATGTTTCTATTAAAGTTCTTTTTCTTGCACCACCAGATATGCCGTCATACTTTTCTTTCGCATTTTTCTCGAAAACTATAGGTCACACAGGTGCAGTTCTTTGAGCATTTTTTATGTATTCCAAGCGAGGAATCTGGCTGTGCAGAGTTTGAGCGGTCTTGATGGGACGGGGACGCCCTGTATATGCATATACATCAGATCAGTCGGCTTCGTCGTTGACGCTGGGTATCTCCACCCATGCTCAGAGCAGGATTCATATTTTATTAACTGAAGTTTTAGCATACAGGGTCTACATAAAAGTTAATTTTTCTGTTTTCTTGCGCATACGACCCCCTGAAAATTTAAGAAATTTCGAGTAATCGCACGTCATTTGAAAAAAAATTTGTAATTGGAAGAAAGTTTCTAAAGTTGACGGTTGTCGAGATCAGGGCTGCAACTACATGCTTGGTCAGCCGGGCAAGCATGCATTTTGGCGCCCCCTTGTAATGTTGAAGGAGAGATGAAAGAATGAAAATTGAGCCCTACTCTGGTTCGGCGCCCGGGGCACCAGATCCCCTGCTCCTTCCTAGTTACGACCCAGGTCGAGATATACACTGTGCAGACAATTTGGGACAACCTGTATTGGTGCCCCCCAGGATTTCAGTGGATTCAAAATGGGGCCTCTAAAATGGTGATTGACGTAAGAAGGGGGGGTTGATAGCTAATTTAGCTCTACAATCATTTTGATATTTCAATGTAGCAACAAATGGAAAACTAACAAAAAGAAAAAGAAAAAATATATCAAAAAATTGCTTTATAGCGCAAAAATCTGTAAATTTTACAAATCTACACAGGCATCATGGGCAGCATCATTAAATTAAAACCATCATGGGCAATGTGATGTTCTAGGACTCTCTAGGCTGGTAAGCTCTCTTCTGGCTGGAAATACGTTCTACTAAAGGAAAGGATCCCCTACCATCAGAAGAAAAAAAATTTTGAACACCCCATTGAGAAAATCCTGTGTGTACGCCTATAGAAATTTATATACTTACTCTTAGAACAAGGGTCATCGACTTTTGCAGTGGAGGGTTAGAATAATTACATTTGCACCCCCCCCCCAACCCCCATGACAAAAATCCTAGTTTCGGCTCTGAGAAGTATTGTAGTTGCTTATGATAAAATCTTACACTTCACTGATGTTTTTCTGTAGTGTAGACCAGCGGTTCTCAACCTTTTTTGACTCACGGAGCCCTTACAAGTTAAAAAATTCTATGGAGGAGCCCCGTAGGTAAATTTTTTAATTATTCATCGAAGTTAGTGATTTATTTTTACTATTTAAAAATATTTATAATTGTTTTGTTTTTTTTAATTTTACTGTTGTTTTTATTTTCCTCGAGCTTTCGCGGAGCCCCTGGGCAGCACACAAGGAGCACCAAGGGCTCCGCGGAGCACCGGTTGAGAACCGCTGGTGTAGACAAACGCGGATTCGGGGAGGAGGATGATCACCCCTCTCAAGAGCCGAAAAATGTGGAAAAAAATCTTTCTCCTAAAATACGGGATGATTCAACGCAACTACACAAAAAGTCGCCCCTTCCGACACATCGCCCTGAGTGTGGGGAGTTAACCCCCCCCCCCCCCAAAACGATCAAAAATTTGAAATATTTTCGTCAGAAAAATTATAACATCGGAAGAGAAACTACCTTTATGTGTGCAATTTCATTCAGTTTTTATCAAGGTACCAGACTACGTTGAACAAGTCACTTTGGAAGATGTAGATTTTTATTTTTTATGAAACCTCGTTTTTTGTTTATATGACGCTTAGAATCGAAACTACGTGTACTTTAGTGTTGCATTTTTACATACAAGTAACAGTGAATGAAAACTTAAAACGTGTTTTATACGAAGAATGCTATTTTTGACATTTTACTTGAGTTTGAAACATGATTTCTAAAAATCCTTTCATTGTATTATTATGAAATTTTAATATGATATTTTGCTACATATTGTTGAAGTTATGAACTAAAATCTAAGGTCTACTACGTATATTTGTATAATTGCAGTGTTTTATACACGATATATCGAATGAAATTTTAAAAAATTAACACGTCCATTTACAGATTTGAGTGTAACTTTTGAGCATACCATCCAACCCTTTAACTTTTAGTTCATAACCTGCACCATTACTAGCTAAATGTACTGTAAAAATGACAAAACGTTGCATTTGTAAAATTTTTTGCAATCGTGCTTCGAATATTACATGAATTTTTCTTAAAATTTGACATAAAAATGACTTTTTTATAGAAAATGACGTAGGTAGTCCAAAATTCATTTTTGTTTTCACCATTTTGAGACATTTTATATCAAAAAATATCATTAAAGTTCACTCTAGTACCATTTTAAAGGATAGTGACACGAAAGGTAGCCGGATACATAAATCTCTAACCCTTACAGCGGTAACCCCGAGATATCTCGTCAAACTTGATCTGCTTTATTCGGTCACCCCGAAATATCTCGGGTTCTTAACACGCTTTTATTTCCTATGTGGCAGTTATCAGGAAAATTTTAAAACCAGCTTAACGGGTTAAATGCTTCTTGATTATAATAAATCCAAATTTCTCTGACACCCCCCCCCCCAAACCTTTTGTGCCCATCTCAAATGTCAATCCAGTGTTACGGAGTTGATTTTGAATGGTTTTATATTGTATTACGTTGCTTCATGTCACAGCGGATTCTTTTGCAATTGAAAATAAGTTTTCAGTTTTCTTCCACATAAGCGAAAGGACTTGAAGGTGCGGTTTGGAGGGCACGATGATGATTACCGAAAAAAATTCGTGATATAAACACACATTTTTTCGGTCACCCGCAAACATCTGATGCATGATTTCCCCCCGTATCTCCACCCATGTTTTCGTCTCATCACCAGTGATGTTTGAAAAAAAAACTAAATTTTTTTAAACCTCTCTTAATGACTATTTTTCAGTTAGTACTCAAATTTGCAATTAAATACCGTTATTAACTATTGTTTTATTGGTTTTAGAATCACTTATATGCTCATATGAGATAGTTTGATCGGCTTTCTGTTGTGTGTATGGAGCAGAACTGAGAATTATATCTCTGGTGCATTTTATTTTCTTGAAATATATATTTGATAAATAAAGAGTCTGACATCCAAAGGGATGCCCGATGGAAAATTGTTAGTGTATTTGCTCATCACTTCAAATTGGCATTCTGCCCTGACGTCGGTATCATAAAAAGGAAACCATTTCACGCTCTACTACGGATGGGAAGCAGACATCAACGTACTAGTCTCCTTATAGATTCCCAGAGTGATTACATCCAGATACTTCTAGAAGCGTAGAGCCGACACGACTTCTGTAATAAGTGATTTTTGCACAATCGCACTTACGTATATCCTTTCCATAAACTTTAACTGCCATTTTACTACATTTACCCATCACCCCTAAGGTTGGTTTATTGTCAGCTCTTATTCATTATGAGAGAAAACCTCTTCATTATAACTTTATTAAAAAAAGAGAGAAACTGGTACTTTTTTTTTGAGTTTAGAAGAAAAAAACGTTCTTTTTTACCTTAAATTGTCATTTTAAAATTGCCGAATGATTTAGAACTCTTCAAATGGAAGAAAAATATATTTATACCTTTGCGTTTCAAAAAATTAGAACCCACACATCATGATGGAAAATTGTAAGTGTATTTGTTCATCACTTCAAATTGGCATTCTGCCCTGACGCAACATCATGATGACTGACCCACACATCGTTCCACAAATTCTCAAGTTAAAAAAAAACTGTTTTACTCACGTGACACTCCTTCCCCACTAATACCGTATACATACAGGTTCTTCTGTAATTGGACCAACAAACTCAGAGGGTTGATAGCAGGCATCCAGAGGAACAAAAATTGCAATGGGACATAGTGTCGCAAACCCCGTTGAGAGGGTGAAAATCGCGAAAAACGCATACAGGTTTCGACGTCAAGCTGGAACGACAAAAAGTACAATAATAAGGACAAAAAGATTTATTTGGTTAATTATTACAAGAGTTGTTGGAAGTGGCGGCCGCTGACGTCATTGCACAGTCTACAACGACGTAAAAGCTACGCGCTCGAAGATGCCAGGTATGCTTTTGATGCCGCAGCGACGACAATCCGCGCTATGAGATCCTTCGGTATGTCCACAGGCGTCGCATAAACGAGTGATTTAAGGTGACCCTATAGGAAAAAGTCACACGGATTGAGATCCGGTGAACGTGGAGGCCAGGCAACGGGTCCCGCGCGTCCAATCCACCTCCTTGGGTATATAACATCGACATCTAATTTACGTCGACCGCAGCGCGTGATCCTACTCCAGCGCATGCTTACGTTAGATATGGTTACCTCTAAGCGGCCCGTAGTTTGCCCATCTCTAGTGAGTCTATGCCATAGGCTGCACAATGGTGGGGCTAACAGGTACACAGTCCTAGGCCTCGGGACAATTACTATCATTTTTTATTTCTTCATGCTATAAATTCACTATAGAAGGGCCTGCTAAAGATCCCAGCCTAGGGGACCTGCTGCAGGATGTAAAGGCCCATGGCTAATAATATCTAGAGAATGAGATGTCATACTAGAAAAAGAAGGTATCCAAATGCAAGCCAGCTAATACAACACCAGCTGCAGTAGATATAGCTCTACTACAGCTAGTGTTGGCTAATATCGCTTGGCATCAGTGACAATGGGAGTTACGGTCCAATCCGTGCCAGAGACTTACCGATTCGATGCAGCATCATTCGATGGAGAGAGAGGGGAGGGTGCACGAGATTTGCAAGGAGGCACAAATAATCTTCTCCAGAGAAATTTTGAATTATTAACCTTGTGAAAAAGCATTTTAATACAAATACAAATGCCACAACAGGCAAATTGTCCAGCGCGGTGGCTGAAAAAAGATGGCCATAAAAAAAATGTGGATGTCAAATATAACCACAATACAGCAACCAAAAAAATTTTAAATTAACAGAAATTGATTAAGATAGCATATAAAGGTATTTCTTTTCGGCATTTTAATTTTTTTAGAAGAATATTCAAAAATATTTTTAATTTTTGATCGTCCTGGGAGGCTCATGGCAACACCTCCTAAAGATGAGGTGTTCTTTGGGGGTGTTGCCCATGCCCCCTATGCCTCGCCCTGAGTACACATCTGATTCGATGCAGAAAATTTTAATAAATTTTGGGTCTTTTGAATTGATTAAAACAGCATCTAAATCTACATACAGGGAGTTCATAATTAAAAGACCCTATTTTAAAGTAGCCTACAGGCGAAACCAGTCATCAGAAAAGTGTGAAATTTTGTGGAGGACTTCATGAAGTGTGATGGGAATTTGTATCGGGGGGGAGGGGTTAGTTGCATATGTCGCCACCAGATGGCGTTTCACTCTGAATACCTGTAGTAAACATGTAAATTTATGTGATGTCACGCAGCAGCTGTTATAAAACCTAGAAACTTTCGCGGAGATCTTGTTTCTCAATGTGTTTGCTGCTCACAATGACGATAGGTTTACGAGATCGTGATTTCTTGGTCAAATTGTTTTACCAAAACAGCAATTCCGCAATAACTGCTCTACGGAAATATCGAACTTGGAAGAGGATTCGAAAAGGTTCAATGAATGTTAAAAACCTTCGGAGTATGATAACGAAATTTGAAACCACAGGATCGTTGGCTGTTCGTCCTGGAAGAAGAAACCCCGTTTCTATAGACGCAGTAGTACAGAAGGTTTCGCTTCAGATGGAAGAGGACAGAGCTTCAAATTATCGTGGTAGCACTAGTATCAGGTGTGTAGCACAGGTGTTGGATAGGCCACGTTCAATGTGACCATAAGATCATGCGGAATATCTTCCGATATTATCCGTACAAACTTTTACTTGTGTAGCGGTTGCTTCCACACGATTATGACGCTCGACTTCGGTTCTCACTGCAGTTTCTAGCTCGCGTTGAGGTCGATTCAGAATGGCCTTGGCATATCCTCCGGACAGGCGAAGCGCATTTTCACTTGGACGGTGTAGTCATTATTCATAACTACCGAATTTGGGAACCAGAAAATCCGCACGCTATCTTAGAGGTTCCCGTTGCATTCATCAAAAGTGACGGTATGGTGTGGACTTACTGCATCATTTATTCTCGGTCCCTACTTCTACGAGGAGTTAGTTTCTACAGGTCCAGTGACATGTTCGATCACAGGGAAGTGGGGAAGTGATATGCATTGCTGTTACAGAACGAAATTGTTCCGTCCCTGCAAGCACGTCACTGCCTTGCAGACACAATCTTCATGCAAGACGGAGCTCCTCCACACGTGTGTGTGTGTGTGTGTGTGTGTTTTTTTTTAATGTTTTTAAAACACATTTTACAGAAGAATGTGTCATCAGCCGGCACTTCCCTAAACTATGGCCTCCCCGATAACCGGACCTTAATCCACGCGATTTTTGGTTTGGTGCATTTGAAACGTCTCGTAAGTCGTGATAATCCAAGAACTTTACCTGACCTTAAAGGCAGTATTTCACGCCACGTGCTGAACATTTCTCCGCACACACTTCGGTCAGTTGTGAAACACGCCATCTTGCGATTTCACATGGTATCTGAAAATGATGGCCATCATGTGGAGCATGTTTTGTTGCAGTAACAATTGTAAAAGTGCTTAAGAATTGTTGAAATTGCAAACGTTAGCCTAAATGTGTCATTTCTTAATAAAACTTCCTCTGGTGATGACATGTGCAACTAATATCCCCCCCCCCCAGAAACAAATTCCCATCATACTTCATGAAGTCTTCCACAAAATTTCACAATTTTTCGATGACTGGTTTCACCTGTACGCTACTTTAAAATAGGGTCTTTTAAGTATGGACGCCCTGTATTTTTTTATGTTAAACAATTTATCAGGGCCATAGTGTGCCTTCTCGTGGCCCCGGAACAAACTTTTCCTTGGGACTCTTCTTAAAGGATTATTATTATTGTGTGAAACAAGTGTAAACTTTTGTGGGGCGCCCCATTTAGCTCGGAGCCCAGGGGCAGTGTCCTGGTTGCCCCAGCCTAGTTACGGCCTAGTAAGACTGATCCATCAATTAAAAAGGAGACACTATCTGATGCCATTGTTTTGGAGAATGCATCTTCCTTCAGCAATGTCTTCAATTTTGACTTTTTTTTACGTATCCTCATTTCACCAGAATCGTCAAACAAAGCTGTTGGAACTAGAGATAGCTCACGAGACAGAGCTTGCTCCCCATTTTATATCACAAGAACTTGCTTGCAGACCAATTAAACGAGAGTAAATTATTTGGGTGTCACATACCTTTGCAGTACCAGCTTTAACGTGCTTCTTTGTAGCAACTATTATTACTTTTTGTAGTATTCGGTCATAGAAACTTCTTGGGCCATTCATTCTCAAAATCTCTCATTTGTGTTGGACCAGTTTCTACTGCATCATCGATATTTATGTTGTCTGGACACAATCTATCTGTAACAATATTCAAAAGTTGTAAAGAGTGGGACTCAGGTTTCAGTGGATCTATGTAACTTTGTAGCTGATGACGAAGTCCTTCTCAATCTTTGCTATCCGTTTCAATTCGTGTTCCCATCTCTTCTTTGAGCTGGTGTTGCTCAATCTTCTGCTGGCATTCCTCTTCACTGATGTTTACAAGATCTTCCAGTTTAGTGCTAATATGTAAGCTCAATGCCCATGTCTTCAGAGTTTCTGGCTTCAAAGTTATTCCGATATCTTTAAGTCCGTGGCTAAAGTGCATGAATGTGGTTTAAACCTACATGTCACTCCAGATTCCATCAAAGAAGCCAGACAGGTGTCGTATAACGCGACCACCTGCAGAATGTTCATCACACTGACAGGCATTTTTTCCATTGCTCTTAAATAAAACAGACCATACCGCGCATAGTTTTATGACCTGATGAAAAAAAAGTAGGGTAAATTTTTACGAACAACTTCAATATGTAGTGGCCAATTTCCTTCTTGTTCGGCTCTCACGTATAACATCATCAGGAGGCAGGCTTTATTAGACAATCAAGCCACAGCTTTCTTGTTTTGCTCTTTGGGGCTATATTTTCTAGAGGTGCTGTAAGATCGTTGCTGTTGTTTGACTGATGAACATCAAATATACTCCGCAAGACTTCTGTAACGATCCTTAAAGCTTTCATATTTTGAGAAAACTCTTTCCCTTTCAGCATCTTCCTCCTGGTACCTTTTACGCTTGAGACAACGTTTCGTTAAGCCACAGTCATCAGAGAAGGATTTTTTAAAGATTTTAAAACTTTTTTTTACATTTTTCATAATTTTTAATAATTTTTTTGGATTTTTATATTTTTCTTTCGAAGGAAAATACAAGAGAGTGCCTGTTAGTGTTTTGTGATGTGCTTGGCTGTGTTAAGAGAAAATTATAAGAAAATAAGAATTGATCATTTATCTGGCGATTTAATTTTTCATTTTACCATTATTTTCAAGGAATATTGAGTTATTCTGTTCGAATCATAAGTTTTTAGCCTTTGAGATTAATTTCTTTGCTAATTTCTTGAGTCATTCATCAGTCAAGAAGGCATTAATTAGCTCCCCCCTTTTTTTTCTTTTTATTTATTTATTTTAATATTTATCAGTTACTATAATTTTAGATTATATGTTATTTGTAACAGATGTTTCCTTAATTCCAGAATTTCCCATTAATTTTATTCGATTTGTTTTCGTTACAGTTTTGTTGACTTTTATTAAGTTTTTTAACCGATAGGTGTCGCTGCATATTATTGCTATTTTCATTATTTATTACGCTGTTATTTTTCCCAGCAATTACAATTTTATCATTAATTTTATTTGAATTTCACTTTTTTATATTAATGGGAGTTGAATTTATATCGTTATTTTGCGACCGCTGTCTGTTATGATATGCTCTTTTGAACTTTAGCGGATTTTTATCACATCCGATCCAATTTGCTATGTGATTATTATCACAATTTGGACATTTAATTTCACTTTTTGAATTTTTTGAAAATTTTAATGAGCATTCATGAGTCTAATGTTCTTTTCCACAACGCATACAGCATATAGGAGCGGAACAAGAGTCTTGGAAATGATTCCAACTCTGACAGCCGTAGCATAGCGGGACAGAGTTCGGTTTTCTATATTTCACAATTTTAACGTCCAAAATTAAAAATTTCTTTAACATTAAAAATTTTGTGATTTTTTTCCGTTTTGTGAAGCTGAACTTGATACATATTTAGTGGTTTTCTAGTCCTAAAGCTTTTCATTCTATTTATTTTGATTATTGAAAAATTTTGCTTTTCGAGTGTTTCTTGAATTAAATTTGGTTCACATGAATGATGCAAATTTTTTATAACTACTTTTAGTATTGGTTTTCTTTTTTCATTGACAACATTTATTTTTTCGCTTTGTAAGTATTTAATGGCTGCCTGTGTGTGTGTGAAAATCCTTTGCATTAGTGAAAGTAATTTGCAAACAGTCCTTGAGTGTCGTTCCTCTGTACGGGGACTGACATAATTTTGATAAAGTTTCATTTAATATAGGCCAATTTTTAATTTCTTTTAGAAAAATCGTGTCGCTGTCATTAGGCCTTTATGCGGTCCTTGGCATGTCTTCTGGTTTGCCATTGGCTGAATTTTGGTATTCGTCCAATGAGATTTCACTTGTTATAGTGCAATTTGGAAAACACATTGAAATTTCATTTTCAGTTTCCGAGAGAGGAATAACACTTTTGAATGTTTCAGAGACATTTTCTTCATTAATTTTAGACCTCTTCAGAAAATCCTGATTTTTAGAATTAAATTGTGTTTCATTTATTTCTTCTTCAGTTGCACTATCACTATTATTTCCCTCACATTTCTTTACATTAGTTTTCTTTTTTTTCTCTCTTTTTTATGCCTGCATTTAAGCTCGAAAAATTCTTTTGCATTTTCTATTGCTAAATTTAGCATTTGTTCTCTGATATTTTCATCATAATCTTTTTCTCTTTTAAAGATACCTGCATTCTGCTTACAAATTATGTTAAACATACTTTTCCTATAGCAGTTACCCTTCAAAGAATTTATCGGGATATCTTTTTCTAACGTTTTAAGAATGGCTAAAAATTTTTGTTTGTTTTTCTCTGAGTCGAGAGCCACCGAGGCTAACTTCGAAATGCTGTCCCATTTTTTAAGAGCTGTCGGCTCTAAATTACTCAAGAGAGTACAGTTGTCCTTGGCCATCTTGCCGAAGTCCCCCAAAATTATATCGGCAGGAAAAAATCATTTACCCTGGTACTCCAGAGTCCAGAATCGTGATGGTTTTCGGCTTGGCCCCTTAGGCTTCCGTGGTTAACCAAAACAATTGCGACAAGGACCTGGTTCACCGGGATAATTGCGAGATCAGCTTGTTCATCGATGCCTTTGCTCTGCTGCTTTTCTTTTAACGTTTCGAGTGCCGGATTCGATGCTTCAGCTCTGCCGGAGGTATATGCGACAAGGTTTTAAGGCCTGGTTGCTGCTAATTCATGTACGTGCTCTCTTGCCCGTGACGGAGCTCTTCGTGAGCGTCTGTCCTGTCAAGTCACTGAGAGGGAAAAGGATTTGCACAGGGTTAGCATCACTAGGTCACGGGAATTTTTTCAAGACGGGGAAAAATAACTAAAAAAACCAGCCGATAGGTGGCGCTGATGTATCGATCCGGTCCATCCAATCCGTCGGAACTGAAAGATGCGATCCGCCGAGAGGTGCCATGCATACATACAGGGGAAACAGTAATACCCTTCAATGTAGGACATGTCTTAGGCTGGGGCACTCCACGAGGACGTGCTACGACAAACAACCATCATGTTCCTTTTGTGCGGGACAACATAGGACGGTGCAATGCCATATAAAGGAGACAATGAAAAGAAAAAATGCTCTGTTATGTGACTCAAAGGAACACACTCCCTTTTATGGCAGGTTCTCAGTTAAAGTCGAGAGACAGAAAGCGGCAAACGGGGGCAGGGTCTTTATCCCATCTTTACCGAGTGTGCTTACAAACAAACCTAAATTGGCATTTGGTGGTACCTTTGCTGACATTACACGCGGAGCTGACGTCTTGAGGGATACGGAGACCTGTGTCGATGGAAACCCAGAGGATACCCCAGAAGGGTTGCAGGACAAAATGATAGTCCCAGAAATTACACCCTTGACAAATCGCCCCAACTAAGTGGCATTTTCTCTTAATGAAATATATAGACAGAGAACATGACCTGACCTGAATGGAGCCTATTTCGGCGGTAACGTTGCATCTAGGCAACTCTGCCGCACTTAACGAGTGGGCCAATGTGGTGGCCTAAACTGTTTGTGTAGTGCATGTCTGACGTTTAAAGTGTGTGTAAGGTGTCTGTGTAAAAAGAAGTCAAATCCGAGAATGTGGAGTTCGCTTGCTGTCGGGTATTACTGGGGGGGAAAGGCTAAGGTCTAGATAGCTGCCGCCACAACCTTTGATGTCTGGAATCTGGAAAAAAGAGCTGAAAAGAAATCCATCTGCTGGAACGCCATTGACCCAGGGCGGCCTTCGTCTGGATTGGCTTGGGTTGACCAGGGCTATCTGGATACCTGAAAATGAAAGGTTCGAAGGTCCAGAGATGAAAGGAAATAGAGAGAAATAGTGAGATTTTTATTTTTTAAGAGTTTTTAGTTTTTTTGAGATTTTTTGTAGAAAAATAAAATAAAATAAGACAAATATGAAAGAGGACATCACAAAAGCGAGAGGGAAAAAAAAGGAAAAATTTGCTGCCGGAGACAGGAAAGGCAAAGAGAATTACAGCGTCTTCTCTAGGGCTAGTGAATTCTTGAGCAGCGTCATCGACTTGTCTATGCTTTGCTGAATTTTTTCTGCAACTTGTTCGAGACTGAGTCCTTCTTTTTGCATCAGCTTGATCATGGTAGCCTGAAGGAAATTGCCAGCTCGTCGACCGCATCTGATTGGCTCTCGTCCGTACTGATAAGAAATAAAAAGAAATCTTTTTCTCTTCTGGGGCTGGCGTCCGCTTTTTCGTCGCTGCCTCCTTTTGGATTCCTCGGGCGGGCTTTTCAGTCTTGGGCCTCTCGTCTTTCTTGCTTTTCCTGTTGTAGGGGGAAAAGATACAGTTCTTGTAGTTAGCAGTATGGTACTGCAAGCAGTTCACACATTGGGTGTCTGTCCACACCGCGTATGTTCGGACAGTCCTTTGTGGCATGTGGACGGATGCATTTGACGAATCTTACGGGAGCCGTGCAGCTAGAAGAATGATGTCCCCAGGACTGGCAGCGATAGCACATTGTGTGCTTCGGGGCTCCTCGGGCTCGGTACTTTTCGACTTTGACGCGGAGTCGGTCCAGCGTGGTCAGCTCCAATGTCTTCAATGATTCCGGGATGCTTGGCATATCCACTTTCCATAATGGTAACTTAACACCGTCCCGTCGTCGGCTCATCTATTGGACTTTAAGCACCTGGAGGCCTTTCTCCTGTAAAGATAAGAGTACATCCTCATTTGAGGATTCTGGATCTAGTCCTCTGACTACGTAGCTTTCTGGTTTTTCTGAGTCCAGAATGAAGGAGCGGAAGGTAATTTTCTGCTCGTTGCAGTATGGTTACGGCTCGATGGTCAACCTCCGAGGCAGGAAAGGTTGTCACCTGTCTTCTCAGAAGTCTTGCCTTGAAGTCGTTTGTACAAACGTTGGCAAGTTCCCGCGACAAGGTCCTCCATTTTCCCTCTGAAGTGATGAATATTGGCGGGATTCTTGGTCGTCTGGATCTAGCGGTGTTTTTGTCATGAGTTCCTATTGGCTCGTCGTTGCTGTTGGGCGGAGTCATCCTGCCTTTGTTCAGAGCCTCTGGGAGTGCCTCCAACGTCTGGTCTGACGCCATTGGCTCTTTTTTCTCAGGAGGAGTGGCATGTCTTTCTGTGGGAGTAGCCATGGGTTCCTCTATCATCGTAGAATTTCCCGAGGGCGGAAATGCACGGGCGAGAAGAGGGGTTTCTCGGGCAACTTCGCTGTGGACTCCGGCTCCATCTTCTTCTGCTTTTTTCTCTTCCGCACCACGTCACAGGAGTCCTCCGGGCAGTCGACGGTCAGGTGAAAGATATTTTCCACCAGAGTCTGTCTGGCCCATCGGAGTTTCGCTGGATCCTTTTCGGTCATGGCATCCTGAAAAATTTGGAAAGTTTCCCTAAAAAGAGAATCTGTTTTGCAGGTACGTTGAGTCGTTTGCGGCTCCAGAATGTGATCTTTATGCCCTTCACTCCAAAACATGAAGTAAGTAATCTCTTTGATTGCGGAGTCCTCCGTGACTTCTTCAATGTCGGCAAAATCTTCAAGCTTCTTTCTCAGGGTGGCCCATTTTGATGCGTATTTCGGGATCAGCACCGTGTGAAGGTAGCAGCATTTCAGAACGCTACAGCTTGGAATTTTTCCCTGGAAAGAAAAGCTAAAGTGAAGAGAAGCAGGAAAATGATTTGCACGCTATAGCTAATACTTCAGAACATGCTCAAGGCACGTCCGTTCGCTATGGAAGCACGCTCCAGAATGGTTGATAGACAGAGAATGGGGAAACACCCCCTTGATAAAGGTGTGGAACTGTTTAAAGAAAATTTCGAGAGCGAGCTCTAGAGAGCCAATAGTGAACTTGCCCTGAAAAGGAGTACTGAAGCAGAGGCGATGGTCCTGAATGGTCAACAAATAATAAGAGAAAATTTCGATGAAGATCTGAGCGTCCAATCGCGGACTGAGGAGGAGATTGCGTCGTGTCGGTAACAAATAGGGAAAGGGCAGTGGACGAACCAATAAAATCCCTGGTCTTCTCTTGCCGAGAAAATGATATTGGGACAGAGTTGCAGACTAATAAACTCCACTCGAAATATAACTAGGCTAACTAATCCTAATGAGGAAATAAGGGCCAAAATCGAGGAACTCCTGAATGGGTTAAAATCAGTTTTAAATTTTTTACTAGAGCAGCATAAAAATAGATACGAGAAATAATAATCTTGCCCCTCTCCCTCGGCCGTTTAGGTTGTTCTCATGGAATGCCAACAGCATAAAAAATGACACAAGAGAGTTATCTGAAATGCTAGTGGAATATGATATCCAGGTGACCCTCATTCAGGAAACTTGACTTCTTCCTGGAGATCGGGTTTGGATTCCGAGGTATTCCTGGATTAGGCGGGACAGCTTTCATAATAGAGGTGGAGGGGTAGCGTTACTCGTGAGGAACGATATCCCTTTCAAACCGATGGACTTACCTCATTCAAATGACATGGAAACAGTTGTAGTTACGGCAAAAATAAATAATATGTTTGTCAACATAGTCTCACTGTATAAGGCCCCCCAGAAAACGGATGGACCTTCATATTCTCGAGGTTGTTTTTGATAGGGGGAGCCCACAATTATTGCAGGAGACTTCAATGTAAAACATCCTAATTGGGGCTCCAGAATTAGTTGCAGTCGAGGCAATGCATTAAACAGATTTTGTTTAAATAATGGTGTGAATATACATTCTGCAAATACTTATACCCACTACCCTGCTCACCCGTTCCATAGACCAGATGCTATAGACTTTGCGTTGTCCAAAAATATTGATACTGCTATCTCGGTCCACTCACCTGCAGTTCTGACATCTCCTCATAACCCTCTAGTCATAAAGTTGGATTTTCTTATCAGAACAGAGGTCCCATATATATCGGGAAAACAAACTGGGAACTATATGCTTGGATATTAGAAAACATACCAGTAAGACGCTGGTAAATACTGATGAAATAGAGGTGGAGATTGTAAATTTAACAAATACTGTTCAGGCTGCAATGGATGAGGCAACAACAAAAACTAGGGTTGATACTCATAGATATGGGCTCTCTCGTGCACTCCTGTTCCGCATAAGGGATAAGTCTATTAAATAGAATGGAGAGAGAGATTAGGTCTTTTGTAAATGAGAGGTTCACTGCCTTTTTGGAGGAGGTGGACATCTGCGACGGATCTCGGAGCCCTAAAGGCGAACTAATATCAAGGCTACACAGTGCGAATAATGGTCAAGACTCAAAATTTAGCGATGGTGACTGGCCCTTAAAGCGGGCCATTAGCCAACAAAAAGGCTGGGGCCCCTTGGGGACCCCCGGTGAAGAGAAGGACAAGTGAGTAATGTATGTGAAGTTGTGTACGTGCATGTATGAGAAGGGAAGGTTTGGGAATAAATCCTCTTTTTCAAAAATCAATGGTCAATTAATAATCTGTCGGTTATTAAAAGTTAAAAATTTAACGTCGGTACGAATAATGGTATAGTGTTTGACCCAACTGAGGTAGCAGAGGCCTTTGCGGACTCATTTGAACAACAATTTACACCTAATAGCATACAGGATGCTTGGACAGCAATGCAAAATTGCCAGAAAATTAGCTCTTTCCTGGAAAATAACCCTCCAATCCTCTCTGAGACTGAAGTCGTCCCCCTTATTAACATTGATGAGCTTAACTTGGCTATAAAGAATTTGAAATCCAAAAAAGCACCCGGCTTTGATAATATTTCTAACCTTGCTGTTAAGTATCTCCCCCGTGCAGTTCGTCTCTCCCTGGTTAACATCTTTAATAATATGATAAAGTTAAATTTTTTCACAAATATCATTGGAAAAAAGCTATTGTGAAACCAATCCATAAACCTAATACTGACCCACTCTTCCCCCAAACCTTCCGCCCAATCTCCCTCCTTTCCGGTATAAGCAAACTGTTTGAACGCATCTACATAACCCGCTTTAATAATTATACTGCCACTAAAAATTAGATTTCACCAGAACAGTATGGTTTCGGGGGGAGCACTCTGTGATCACCCAGTTGCTGCGTACAACGGAGTTCATCATGGATGCGCTGAATCACCGTGAATATGTATGTGCTATGAGTTTGGACATAGCTAAGGCCTTTGACAGGACAAATCATGATACGTTACTTACGAGAATGATTGACTTGGGTTTTCACCAAAACTTCATTTATTTTGTGAAGAGATATCTGGTGGACCGTGAATTCCGGGTGAAGATAGGCGGGATACTTTCAAGAAGCCATCCAATAAGAGCATCAGTCCCACAGGGAAGCGTAATTGGACCACAACTTTTCTCCATATATGTAAATAACTTCCCGGGCCCGCAGAGGGGCCTCAAGTGCCAGTACGCGGATGATTTTGTGCTGCTGGCAGTGCCGTCTTAACGCATGGGCCTACCCGGGCACGGCCCGGGGGTCTCAGAAAAATCACTTGGCCCAGGGGCCCATGATGCTCTTAAGACGGCCCTGGCTGCTGGCTCATTGTAGGGACCTTAACAAGGCGTTTGAAAATCTTCAGGAAACCGTTGACATGGTGGGGGAATACTGTATCGAGGCTGCCATAAAATTAAATCACGATAAATGTGTATTTATGTGGTTCCATAAAAGAAAAAACCCTCCCACTGGCTGAGACTTGTTATGAGACAATTAGAAACTCCCCCCACGGGCACCTCCGACAGATTCTGGACTATGATCCTAGGATTATTCAGAAATATGGCCGGCCAATGAATATCCTTCATCAACAGTGGCCAGCATGAGAAAACTCGGACTACATGGACACTGTTTCGGTGAGGTGGGTCAACGTGCCTCCTTCCCTTTACCGATAGATGATGTAGAGACGAACATATAAGAATTCATTAATTTGTGATAAAGCACAATCTGACAACTGCCTGTTGGCTAACAAGTGCGGCTATGACGGTTCTACCGCTATGGAGGATATAATTGTAAATGTCGTCTTTTAGTGTACATTTTTATTTTAATTCCTTGGATTTTAATGATAGTTTTTAAAGTTTTTAAATCATTTGGCCCTTGAGGGAACCCCTTTGACCGGATTCCTATGTTATGGGTCCAGCTATGAAATTTTATTTCCCACGTATTTTAACACTCTTGTGATAGTCGGCGGACTTCTACACCGAAACTTCAGTGAATTTTACCCCCTTTTTTTTTTAATTTTTTATTTGTTCCTCCAAGATGAGACTTGCCATGCCATGAGTGCGGATAGGCGACATCGGACGTGAAACAAAAGAAACTACCATGGCAGAGGGGAGTGCCGTAGGTATACCGCCATTCAACGTGCGTGATGTTTCGTTATGGTTCGTGATGTGTGAAAGCACTTTCGAGTTAGTCGCTCCAAAACCGATAACAGAGTCAAAAACAAAATACAACTACATCGTTGCAAATCTACCTCCAGATAACGCATCTCTAGTACGAGGCATTCTCATGAACCCGCCAACTTCGGAGCCATACGAGAAACTAAAGCGCGAACTTGTTACACGTTGCAGTGAATCCTCGTCTACACAGCTTAAGAAACTTCTCGCTTGTGAGCCATTAGGAGATCGGAAAGCGTCTAACATTCACCGTGAATTAAAACGAAGAGCAGAATCTCACAACGTTTCGGATGAACTATTGACAGTACTCTTCCTGCAACAACTGCCAAAATCCGCTCGATCTATACTGGCTGCCGTCAGCCCACTAACCCTTGACAAAATGGCAGAGCTGGCCGACAAGATCCAAGAAGCAAGCCCACCTCATGTAGACGCCGTGGAAAAAAAGTCAACAATCGGACATGATCGCACAACTCCAAGAAGAGGTTGCCCAACTACGCCGCGAACTGAAAACAGTTTTGCGTGTGCGTTCCCGCAGTATTTCGCGCTCACGTTTCTCCCGTTCAAAGAGATCAACATCACCACCTACGTTGCCGGATAGGCAATTTTGTTGGTACCATAAGACATTTGGCAATCAAGCCAGAAGGTGCACTTCACCATGCAGGTTTACAAAAAACGACGAAGGCGGAGAGTAGTAGTGACATGCTCCCTGCCAACGACATCTCGTCGCTTATTTCTAGTCGATCGAAGCACCAACATTTCATTCCTTGTGGACACTGGATCTGATGTTTCAATACTGCCAGCATGCAGCACTGACAAACGTCAACCACTTCTCCAACTTTCCGCTGCAAATTCGTCTCCAACAAACGTCTATGGTGAGCGAACAGTCACTTTAGATTTTCAACTAAGCAGGGTCTTCCGGTGGACTTTCCTCTTGGCTGCGGTACCGAAACCGATTCTTGGAGCTGATTTCTTGTACAACTTCAATTTGTTTCCGGACTTACGACGACGATGTCTCCTCGACATGAGAATGAAACTCACTGCATACTGTCAACTAAAGAAGTCAGAAGTGCACTCAATCAAACTTTTTGACGGTGACGCAACTTATCAAAGCCTGCTCAGCAAATCTTCGCGGAACTCCAAACCATGCTGTGAGCATATCATCGAGACAACAGGTAGGCCAAGTTTTGCTAAAGCTCGCCGTCTCTCTCCAGAAAAGTTATCTTGCGCCAAAAAGCAATTTCTGGACATGCAAAAACAAGGATTATGTCGGCCGTCAAATAGTGCATGGGCCAGTCCAATTCATATGGTCAAGAAACCTAACGGTGCGTGGCGTATCTGCGGTGACTACCGTCAGCTAAATAAGATCACCACACCAGACAGAGATCCCATTCCTCATATCCATGACCTAACCCACATGCTTCTTGGGACTGCAATCTACTCGACCATCGACCTCGTCTCGGCGTATCAACAAATTCCAGTGGTAGAAGCTGACGTGCCCAATGCTGCCGTCATCACGCCTCCGGGCTTTATGAATTTCCTTTCATGCCCTATGGACTTTGCAATGCCGCCCAGACATTCCAGAGGTACATCGACCAAGTGTTGGCTGGCCTCAGTTTTTCAGCGGGATACATAGATGACATCCTCATCGCATCAACGAACTCTGAACAGCATAAACAGCACCTGGACATAGTTTTCAAACGACTGGCCGAGCATGGTCTAAAGATCAACTCTCTGAAGTGCAAATTCTTCCAAGATGAAGTCACATCTCTTGTACACAGGATATCATCAAAAGGGATTTCTCCTCGTCATGATAAAGTGAAGGCGATAAAAGATTTTCCAAGACCGGCAACCATCCAAGAACTTCGACGTTTTCTGGGAATGTTGAATTTTTATCGAAGATTCCTTCCTGGGTTAGCAGAAACACAAGCTCCACTATGTTCATATCTTCAAAAAAAAGTCAAAAGCAACGCGAAGATCGAGTGGACGGAAACATCAAATCAAGCTTTCGTAGATTGCAAGCAAAAACTCGTTTCTGCAACCCTTCTTGCTTTTCCACATCCATCAGCCGAACTCTCTATCATGGTAGACGCATCCAACACAGCAGTCGGTGCCTGCCTGCGACAGCTTGTCAAATCGCACTGGCAACCTCTCACTTTCTACTCCAGGAAGCTTATCAAAGCTGAGATGAATTATAGCGCTTACGACAGAGAGCTATTAGCAGCGTAAGCGGCAGTGAAGCAGTTTCAACACATGATCGAAGGAAAAAAATTTATCCTCTACACCGACCATAATCCCTTGACGTTTGCGTTTCGTAAAAAGCCTCACAAGACATCTCCCAGACAAACACGACATCTAGACTTCATCGGACAGCATACCACCGACATACGACACGTATCAGGCGTACAAAATCAAGTCTCTGATGCTCTTTCTAGAATACAAGCCATTGCATGTCCTCCATCAATAGACTATTCCAAGATCGCAGAAGCTCAAGCGACCGATAGCGAACTTGACTCTCTCAAGCATTCCTCCTCATTAAAACTCAACATCTGCAATTTAGTTGGTATAGACAAACCACTCTGGTGTGACACATCCTGCAATCGAATACGTCCATATATACCAAATACTCTTCGACGACACGTTTTCGATGTTCTTCACAATCTATGCCACCCAGGCATCAAAGAAACAACACGTCTTGTCTGCGATCGCTTTGTATGGCCTTCAATTCGGAAAGACTGCACCACCTGGACTCGATGTTGTGTGCCTTGCCAAAAGTCAAAGGTGCACAAACATACTGTTTCCGCTCCAGGAAAAATAGAAATGCCAGACGTTCGTTTCAAGCATGTTCACATCGATATCATTGGTCCACTTCCGTCATCCCAAGATTACACATATTGCCTCACCTGCATCGATCGATTCAGCCGTTGGATCGAAGTCTTACCGATGAAAGACATGACAGCAGCCACTGTTGCTTCAACATTCTATTCTGGTTGGATCAGTCGTTTCGGAACCCCAGAGAAAATAACAACAGACCAAGGTCAGCAGTTTGAAAGCTTCATCTTTCACGAACTCACCAAACTCCTTGGCATTCAGCACATCAGGACGACAACTTACCATCCTCAAGCTAACGGGATGATAGAAATTCATAGACAACTGAAAGCAGCTCCGATAGCTAGGTCAAACATGAACTGGGTGAACACACTTTCAACAGTCCTGTTAGGGCTACGATCCTGCTACAAAGAAGACCTCAAAGCCACACCAGCACAACTCGTATACGGCACAGAGCTCCGATTGCCTGGCGATTTGATCACCAACAGTAGCAACAACATACCGTGTCCCACAGAATTTGTCTCCATTCTAAGAGACCAGATGCAGCAGCTACAACCAACTCCTGCAACGGCGCATGGTGAAAAGAGACTCTACGTACATTCGGAACTGAAGAACACCACCCACGTCTTCCTGCGGTCCGACACAGTGAAACGAACACTCGTCCCCACTTACAAAGGACCGTACGAAGTGCTGAAACGTGGTGAGAAGACATTTAGCCTTCTCATAAAAGGAAAGCCTTCCATGGTATCGGTCGACAGGTTAAAACCTGCCTTTCTGCTCACCAGCAGTGTGCCTCAGCCAACCAACAAAAAGACAGATGCATCCGTGACAAAAACTTCCTCCGTCGTTCCGAAAAGCATCCTGAAAAAGACAACGACCAACAAAAATATTTGGGAAAACCGTCTACGTTCATCGAAGTACGTGACTTTTAAAATATAATTTTTTTTTCTCTTCTTTCCTCGTCCTTCGGAGTGCGAGGGGGGTACTGTAGTGCTGCCCGCACGATGGCGCTGGCGTATCTTCGCAGCTTGTATAATGATTATTCTATTTTCTGCTCGTGGCAACGCAACAGAAAATTGGGAGTCAAAGGCGTCTGACTCTGCTTGTTTGTGGTTGATATTGTCCTACTCACCGACGCGCGTCTGTGTCTCGCCGTGCACGGGCCACATTTTTCTCTACCAGCATTCCCGTTTGTATTATGTAAATATTATCCGTTGTAAATAAAGTGTAAATATATAAACGACATCATGTCATGGATCAACTAAACATATATCACGAAAGAAAAAACGAATAATTAATACTATACACAGGCTGTCTTAATTGTTCAAACAGCGGATATCTCTGTACATAGGCGTACGCAGAATTTTTTCTTCTCAAGGGGAGGGGTTTTACGTTTTTTCTGGCAAAATAACACTAACCTCGGCTTGGGGGGGGGGGTTAGAACCCGAAAAGCCCCCTTTGCATACGCCAATGATAAGGAAGAATAGATTTTATTTGCAGACTGATAAATATATACATTATACAGGGTCCGTAGCTGGCCCGAGGTAGTCAGTTGGTGATTCCGCCGTTCGGAGAAAGGAAATTCTCAAATTCGCTCACGAAACTGACGGGTTTGTCATCTGGGTCATAGGAAGACCGGATAGCCTTGTCGTTTAGGTGGGATGGCTTGTTAGCTAATGTTGAAAAAACTATGCGAGCCATGTCACATGATTGTCAGATGCATCGGAGAGTGAAGGTTAAAGATAGAGTACCCAGCTGTAGGAAGGTCAGTTACCATTTCAGGTGGTTAACGCGGTTGTGTTAGGGCCCATTGAGTCGTCGGGAGGGCATAGTTGTGTGTGTTGTGAATTATGGATTAACACAGTATAGGATTGGAACCGGTTCCACTTTTTAAGTCTGTAACTGCTAAGGACACTTGTGCTGCTTTTATCCAAGTTTTCATGAGCACTGGGATACCGGGAATTATAGTGATGGATAATGCACACACCGAATGTTTCGGTAAATATCACCCAGAAGTTTTTGGATATATAGACTGGAGTTCTACACCAAGTCTTCTACTTCGAGTGCACAATCGAATGGGGTTACGGAGCGTTCCTTTGGAACGATGAAAAACATGCTGCATCACCTGATTTGTAAGAACATGGGATAAATAATTACCATTTGGTTGGGGGCAGAGAAAAAAAAAAGATGTACGTTCTGTAATTATCTGCATTTCATGTATTTCGGTATTATCTGTGTATTTTATATTCTGATAATGTCTCAGATTAACATGATGAATGACCTTTGGTAATTTTGGGTGATGAGTCAGGGCCATAGCCAGAAATTTGGCTGGGGGGGGGGGGGAGAGAACCAGTAATAGAACAATAGATTTGGCCATCTTTTTCCGCTCATTTTCTCACATTTCGGGGGAGGCAGACCTCCCAAGTCGTCGCCCCCCCCCCCCGCTACGGCCTTGTGAGTTTACGAATTATGGACAATGGTCCAGTCATTGTAAACTGGAGGGGAAGTGTCATTTAAAGGGGCCCTAAAGAACTGATCAGGAAAAAAACTGTGGGAGAAAGAGAAAAGGGAGACACATGGGGGGTTGTCATGGGGCTATGAATCACAATCACTTTGGGTGCTTAAGGGGGATTGCAACCTTCTTGGGTGCTGGTGGTGATGAGTGCAGGAGGGTTTTTTTAAATATTATTATTATTAGGTGTTTTTGTATTCAGCCTTTCCAATGAATGATTAAATGTTGTGTTTAAAAATATGACTGGACTTACGTTATTCCATAAGTGAGATATATATATTCGTAGTTCTTCATGGAGTAGTTCATAACCATATCTAATGAATCTAACCACTACGGAACGAATTGTTATCAGTGTTTTTCATCGCAAAAACCACGATCCTGAAATTCTAAATTCCGGAATTCATAACCATTACTGGATACAAGTTTCTCGAATGGATGGGGCGAATCACTGTGGGTGTGCATAGTGAAGGGGGGAATGTCCACCTGAATAACAACCTATGACAATAATACAATTTTTTTCACTGAACGGGGGCGATCAGACATCTATAGCAGAAGGCCTCAGCTCGTGCCGCCACTGAAGGAGGTCATCTCACCTAGACATTGAATATACTACAGAAAAGGGTAAAGATGGCGCACAAGTCGGCCTGCTATATCCAATGGCTATAGGCGAGATGACCTTCAGTGACCTCACAAGTTTCGCACGGAGGCCTTCTGCTATAGATGGTGTTGGGCGATTGCATGCATCGCTCTCCCCCATATCCACCTATGACCAGGGCCACAACTAGATGTTTGGTCAGCCAGGGCAAGAGCGCATTTTGGCGCCCCCATGTAATCCTGAAGGAGGGGTTGATTGGTGAAATCTAGGCCCCCTCTAGTTCAGCGCCAGGGGCACCAGACCCGCCTGCACCCCCCCCGTAGTTGAGTCCATGCCTATTACTTATAGCGATAGTGCCCTTATGAAAATAACGATTACAGGTGTCAAAGTCTGGAAAAATCTGTTTGTTTTTCTTTTAATAACTGAGTAAGCATGTGTTCCATTTAACGCTACCTACTTTGAGAACTACTGATATATAAATTATTGAATGATAATCATGTTCACCCTTTTGAGTCAAGAAACTTTCTTGAATTAATCCGTCTAACACCACAAAAAATGGCAGATCACAAAAAAAAAAAAAACTAATTTTCAGTTAGGGGGGAATTTTTTTTTAAAGGGTTCAAAACTATGACATTAATATCACAAAGCTTCAGATGAATGAATGTGAGCTTGAATGTTCAACTTGGAGTGTTGAGTGACATGCTGAATAAAAATGTTGCTCAATAGTAAAGTTAATTTACAGACACATACTACAAGAGATAGATTTGATTGGATTTAATTCAAAATTCTGAATAGCATTCACAAGAGAGCACCTTTTTTATTTGCTAATATATAAATCTTTCGTGGTGCAGCAAAAATATCTAAAGCTTTTGAAATAATTTATGCCTATTGGGGGGGGGGGGGGAGAGACTTTGTCAATAACAATCACAACTTCCATTGGCTTATCATGAGTTGATATCCATTATACTTTCTTAAAATTATCTTTACCAGAGCTTCTAATTTTAAGATAGTAATTTTACTTAACAGACTTTCATATCATAATGTGTGTTATGTAGTTAATACATAATTAAAATATAAGTACTTTGCTTTATAATATAATCCGCATAAATAAAAGATTCAACTTATCGACGTATACTGTATACATTTCTTTCCTCTCCCCATAAAATCGACTGTAATCGAGATGTTTCACTAGACAGTGGCAATCAAACAAAACATGGTCATCACTTTTTCAAATTTTTTGAAAATGATGGCAATGCAGCTGTTAAGTATAATTTAATATGCTAACACTTATTGCAAGATTTGAATGCGATCCAAAATTTACAAATTTTTACTGAGCAATTATTTCTAGAATGTGAGCACAAAATGCATGGTTTTTTTCTTTTTTTTATGAAATCAATGAGGCAAGAAAATGGCATACTAATAATTATAAGGCACTGTACCCAATTTAAAAAAGACATACAAATTCATACCTTCAGTTCATATGGTTTATAATACATAAGCAGAAATGTTAAAATTTCTAGATTTTTCTCATAAAATTTTACAGGAAAAAGCAAAAATTTTAAATGATGGAATGAAGTAGACATGGAACTAGAGCCAAAAACAAAAAATTTTCAGACCAAAGTAGTAGACTGACGCCAAAACTAAGATTTCATAGAAATCAACCAGTCAGACTGTTGAATAAAGAAACACATATAAAGTACATGCAAGGGCCGAAAAATAAAATTATAATGTAAACAAATTTTCGCTTTCTAACCTTTAGCATCAAATTCCAGCTTTTGCTTACTTGAGATTCACAAAGTCTTATTTCTTTAGAGTAAAACATATTTTATTGAATATATAAATTAAAACATGGTAGTTTTTTTCTGCATCTAATCTATCTCATTTTTATTTCATCATTGAAGAGGATAAGCATATTCATTAATGAAAAATATATAAGCTTAAATCCTCCTTTCAATCAACTATCTGTACAAGATGGATTAATTTGTTTGAATTGTTAAACTGAAGTCTACATTTATGAGGAAAACAATAGTCTTCAAGAAATCAAGCTTTCTTGTGATAGAAACTAAGATGGACCCAGATCTATTTTGATATTCTTTATCAAAAAAAAAATTCTTCTCTCAATATCACTAGAAAAGTTAGACATGGTTGATATTATGCTATATGTCTCAGGAAAACTTCTAAACTTTCCTATAAATGTGACAAGTTACTTCTGAAAAATTTTAATTTCGTTTTCTACAACACATTTAATACAATTTATATTCTTTTCTAACCTTATATATATATATTTATTTATATTATTTACATCTGCAAAAACAATCCCTAACTGGTTTCGATGTTGAATGTATTTACTGAATATATGTATTGCTTGAATAGTTGACATTTCTATTTTTTATAAATGTTAAAATATTATACTTCTTACTTATATACTTTTATACTTCTAAACCAAACTGGATTAAATCTACTTAAAAATGATAAAATACGGATTTAGAAGATTGGGGTATGATTTGGGAATATAAACTATCACACAGGTTTTATGTTCACACTCTCTCACACAAAATACAAGAAAATATGATCACCTTATTCGTAACAAAACAAAACATTATCGCCTATACAGGCTGCACAAAAATATAGTATACTTTTGTGTTTTTATACATATTATATACAGCATTTCAATATTTTCCTAATTCTGGGTCTTCTCTAAATGACTCAGTCGCAATAAGATGTGTTATAGTCTCAAAATTTACAAGCAAAAACAAAAATGCTTCTATCAGAAGCATGCATTATTTTTGGCAACAACTTCATTAGACAACCTTTTATCACTTGTGATAAGAGTCTCATCAATTTTTTTTTTATTTTTTTTAAATAACGTGATCCTCACGTATTCCCAAGGGATCGGCATGATCCGTCCAGGGAATTTGTTAGTGTTAGTAAACATACATGCCCGAACCGGGATTCGAACCCAGACCTGCACAGTGAGAAGCTAGTTCCCTAACCACTCGACTGCCAGGCGGCTCACTTTAATAGATGGCTCACACAAGTCATTTGAAAGTATGTACATATTTTCATTATGACCTGACTAGGTACAGCTTTGATGTAGAATGATGAGATGATACTAATAATGATGAATGGTGATCACATGCACGAATGCAAAAACCGATTATAATGTCAATAAATTGCACTTTGTGAAAATCACTTTGTTACAGCAAAGTCATTATGCTTCTCAAATCACAGCTTCCTGTGCTTCATAAAATACCTTAGGAAACATTTTGCAGCACATGTTTTCTTCATTTTTAGAGATGTCATCTGAAGTAAAAAAGGTATAGTTTTCCTTATTCTGCGCACACACCCCTAAAAAAATGACTAAAAAATTTACAAGAGATCCACTACAGGTTAATGAAAACAAGAATGAAAAGTATTTATGATTCTATCGCTGTGATTGCATTTGCCCAGTCACGGCTGCTGCAGTGACTGCTGTAGGATGGGTATGACTATTGTTATTGTTCAAGGGTGGTGATGTAGAATACGCAAAACTTGCTGCTGGAGTGCCAGATGTTTTGTCAGTGGCAGACATTTTTGAGAAAGCAAGTAAAGTGTCTGGAAAATTGGGCGGAGTAGCTGGTGTATTGGCAGGTGTACACATCTAAAAAAAATGAATAAACACATCAGAAAATATACAGAGTAACTCAGAATTTATGATTCAAATTTAGTGAGAAGACAGGAATAGCATAAGAACACAATTTCACATAGGAACGTATGGTCACAAACGTATGCATGATGTAGCAGATAGAACTGTATTTTCACAACTTTTGTTCAAAAATATATTTTTTCCCTCCTTTATCTCCAATTGATTTCTTT
The DNA here is from genome assembly GCF_987345545.1 of Pholcus phalangioides. Lineage (NCBI taxonomy): Eukaryota > Metazoa > Arthropoda > Arachnida > Araneae > Pholcidae > Pholcus > Pholcus phalangioides. The sequence goes on along the minus strand of NW_028301600.1, from coordinate 33,114,379 downwards.
GTGTAGGAGTCCATGAAAAACCTTTACAAGACTTCTGTTGACAATGGCATGCACCTTGTACCACGAATATCAGTTGCTGCTGGCAAATGTCTGAAATGCTGGAGATTTTCCAGAATGTTGACAGTCTATGTAACACAGCTTTAAATCTGGCATTCTAGCGAATGGTTGCAACTTAGGGTACCTGCTGTAACTCTGTAATATAATGCAGGGGTCTCAGCAAAATCTTTTTGATCATTTCACTGATCAAAACTTAAAAATTTCCCAGACTTTTTCTGACCAAAACTTCCCAGAAGAAATATAATTCAAAATCTTAACCTTTCAAGTTCAATTTTTTTTTTTTTTTTTTGAGTTTCTACTTTTTCCCTGACTTTTATCAAATAATAGCTATAATACCCGGCGCTACCCAGATTTTCTCTATATACCATTGTAAAGGAGTAAACATATCTGAAACACATTGTTTGGGAACCATGGAAACCAAAGTAAACAACCCAAAGGTCATTATTAGCTATGTCTACACTGGTGCGTTTTTTCTGCGTCAATGCGCTTTCCACTGGCACACCTGTCATCAAGCGTGTCGTAAATCACTCAGGCGTGACTCAAACTTGTTGAAAGGCGGTCATTTTTTAAGAGGCATTCCTTTTCCTTCTGCTCCACCAGGTTTGGATTTTTGTTCAATTTCCCTTTCCTTTTCGTGAAGATTCAGTGTTGTTTTCATAAGGTTTTTCTCGATTTTTGATGTCAACAAAAAAAAATATTGACACTTTTGAAGGCTTCAGGTCACGTAGTGCATTACGTGATATTATTGAAGGTAAATTTAAATTAACGGTAATTATAATTGTAAAATTATAAATTAAATGATTATCTTGAAAATTATTTTTTGGTAGAATTTCATGTTAAAATGCTGGTCGATTTCTTTTTCATGTTTTGGCGAAGAGCTTGCGTTACGGAGGTTTGCTGTGTAATTATAAAATAATTCACGAGCTCTTCGCGGGGCCACCCAGACACGGCGTTAGAACTTTAACCAGATGTGTTGGGGGGCTATTTATGATAATAAGATCTAATGGTATGATTTTTCAAAGTATATAAATTGGTACGCCCTCCGAATATCATTTTCATCGGAGGTCCACCGTGCTGTTGAAACTCTTGACTCCACATTTTTCTAAATATTTCGTGGAGGCACACGAATAATACTTAGTCAACTGTTGGAGGATCACCCTTACCGGATGCAAGACCCCTTTACCAGTGCCTGCTTCTTGCATGGGCAAACGGGGGCAAGTGCCCTTCGCCCTTGCAATTTTAGGAGGCCCACAAATTTGGATTTTCTTTCCTTTATTTTTTTTAACCTTCCTTTCCGTAGAATATTTCCAAACGTGGAATTTAATTTGAGAGTAATTATGTAAACTTTTTACATAATTGTAATCTGTAGCAGACATTCAACCTGCTGCTCGCGGGCACTGTGGTGCTTTCAAAGTGCTTGATGCTCGTGTCCGATTTCATGTTTGCGAGTACTTGATTAACGTCCCAATTTGAACACTTTGTACAAATTACATTCAACGATTAAAATCATCCTGATTTCAAGCAGCCGTATGCCAAACTTGATAAGGGTGCATCCTTTTTGATGATGGGAACAAGCATTGTGCTTGAGACTGGAAAAAAGTTGCTTCAAAGAACGTTATATAAAAGGGTGGGGGGAGGGAAAAGATTAATGTTTGCACAGGGCCCGAATTTATGAGGAACAGACTGTGCCCTTCAGCACAATAATACAAATACAACGCCACAACAGGCAAAATGCCCAACGAGGTGGCTGATAAAAAGATGCCCATAAAAATATGGATGTCATGTTTCAAAAATACAGCAACCCCATTAAAAATGCAATTAACACAAATTATAAACAATATATACACATGATAAAATACTATACAATGCCCATAAAGAATACTTATGGTTGTCTTATTCTAAGAATGGATAGCTTCTCGATTTACCCCAACATGTTTATCGTATTTCTTTTTAAACGTGTCAATTGTGTTACAATTTACTACCTCCGGGGGTAAGCTATTCCATTTATTAACAACCCTATTAGAGAAAAATTCCCTGCGACACCATAACCTTGCATTGTCCCTCACCAATCGATACTGGTGTCCAAATTCTTCGCTATTGAATTCTTCGCTCGAAATCTTCGCTATTTTCTCAAAAACTGTACAGTTTTATGCAGATTTTATTTTCATGAATATTATTAGAGCTGCAACCAGAAGCGTACGCAGGACCAACCTTTCGAGTAGCACGCCGAGTTTAGGGATGAGCGTACAAGAAACTCTCTTCTAGGGAAATTTTCTGTTACTGACTGTCGAAAGTACGGTATTTCAAGTTTAAAAATTGTTTGAAACAACATATTAAATAATTTCCTTTTTGATATTCGAATTGTGTGCGAAAATGTTTTAAATCTGATCATCTTGGGCTATCATATTCTGCTACTTTTTATTATGAAAAATTATTTAATTTGGAAATTTCAAGTTTTTCACTTCTATTACCACGGATTTAGTGCTTTGATGTATGAATAAACACTTGAGAAAAATAATGCGCTGATTATAATTTTGAACGAAAAAAATTATTTAAATACGTATTAGATTACGACTTGGCAAAATAGACGCATACAGTTTTCTTAATTTCTTTGACTCGACTATATTCGGGTAAAGTTGACGAACGACTTGATTTAATTTTTAATTTATTCCGAAGTTGAGAAATTTTTTTATTTTAATTCAAGCATCAAAAGTGTACATATACAATTGATAGAGTATACCCAAGGAGCCAGGAATGGCTCATACTGGATATTTAATACATAGACAAATCGTCTAACAAAGTGAAAATAATACACAATAGAATTATAGGAACGGAAAAAAAAGGGGGGGGGATTAACAAGATATATAATTAAACAGTGACAACCATGGTGGTGGTGTTTTGAGTAATTAACATGGAGGAAAAATTTACAAGGAAATAAAAAGAAAAGTGCTGAGGACGTGTAAGCTCAAGGTGAAGAGAAAAAAAAAATGTATATACACACAAATAAATTCAAAGGTAAAAAAAAAAAAACAAATTAAATACATATACACCATAATTAAAAAAAAAAGAAAAAAGTTCAAAAGTGTTTTTCTATGTTAGTCTCAGATAAGAGATAGGATTTAATTAATTTTTTGTAGGTAGGCAGAGACACATTCGTATCTAAATTTAAAGGAAGTGAATTATAGAACTTTGGAATAATATATGTAAAGTGTTTTCTAGCTATTGTTTTGTGTATTAGTGGTAGAGTGTAAGTACTATTTATTCTTGAGGACGAGCGAGTGGTATTAAAGTTAAAGGAAAACTGATTTTTGCGAATGAGCAATAGTGATTTGTAAAAATTTGAGAATGACTTCGTCTATATATTCCGTCTTTTATAGAGCAATTTTCCCCTCACATATTTTCACATTAAAATGTGGAAATTGCATCCACTGCGACAGTTGCATCGGCATCTGAATTGAAAGGTTTAGCCGTATAGGTGAAGACAGAAAAAAGGCACGCCACTTGAGGCATGCGATAGAGTTCAGCGGTAAAGAAAAAAAAACGAGATTGAAAGTTGAAAGCTGTTGAAAGAAGACGCACCAGTGAGGACATACCTATTGAGGTCTATAAACCATTGTTGCCAGACAGTTTTTGCCCAGATCTGACAAAATTTTAAAGTAGCCTATCATTCAACTCCTGTTTGCTATATATGCAAAATTTGGCAGAGATTGCCCCAAAATTGTAGATTTGTATAGAGAACATGTACACTTATACATATAGATTTGCATATTTCCGACTTTTGAAATTTTTTAAAAATTTTCCCTGACCATTTTTCATTTCCTAAACTTTTCAGGTCGCTGGGAACCCTTTAAGTAAATGAAGAAGAAATAGATTTTATTTGACCTACCACTTGATTGTACTGTATCCTTTCTCTCACAATTTGGGCATATTTTGCTCCTCTACATAACGTTTGCAACAATACTTTCCTATATGATGTGTTCATATGCTGGTGAATGTTTATTTTTCTTTTTTGTGTCATCTACTGTTTTGTTTTGCGTTGTTCACTGTAATTTGTAATTTTCTTTTATTATGTATGTCTTTGAAAGAGGGTTGGTAAAAAAAAAAGTTTTTTTTTTTAAGAAAAACCAAAAAACCTGGTTTTTTTTTGGTTTAAACCAGGTTTTTTTTTGGTTTAAATAGTATTAACATTAAAAACAATAAAATTTCTGAAAAATCATTCAAACTTCTAATAATTAATTAAAATAAAATGTTTATTAATGTAATTAACACTATTCCTATATTAATTAATCAATCAATATTTCTTACATTTTAACAAAAACTAACTTTGGCAATTTAATTATTTTTTGCTTAACTCAATGGATTACTGAGTGTTTGAAAATTCTTTTAAATGTTATTCTTAATCATATAATATATAAAGGTTTTTCTCCAGTTACTTTCAATATGCTTAATTAGGAAGCTATTTTGCAAAGCCTAATAAAAATTAGGTGCATATAATGTATTTAATGAAGCATAAATAATGCAGATTAATTAGCAATGATTTACGATATACAGGGTGCTTTTAACTAACGTTCTGATTTCAAAACTCTATAAAAAAAGAACGATTGTCAGAATGACTTGAAAATTGACATGAACATTCCTGAAAAAATGTAATTGTATTTGGTAAAGGGGGAAAAAATACTTAAAAATATAAAATTAAGACATCATCCAACATGTGGGAAATTTGCTCGCAGAATGGAAACAATAGCCAGTTATGGCAAAATTATAACTTAATTATAGCATTACACGATCTCATAATTCATGGAAACATCACAAAAAACGAAGTAATTGAACAAATAACTACAACTTACTTAAGAAATGTTAAATATGTTGACCACCGTATTCTGGCTATGAGGTTGAAAGCACAAAAATTCTTGTTCAACAACAGATCAGAGTATGCCGTAGTCATGATGTGGATGTGCTTGCAATTCAGCTTTATTAAACCAAACGTGCCCCCCCCCTCCGTTAATATTCCTGAGGAAATTCTAACATATAGGGGATGTGCTGGAGATTACAATTCACCGAAGTTTGCAATCTGACCACTGTTTATAACATTTTGAGGTACCCCCACAGCCAGAAGTTTCAAGGGTTAAGCTGCATCCTGTCAAAATGGTTCTTCAGTAGCTGCTTTGCCGGTATTGCAATGTGCATCTTGATAGAAGTTCTATCCACATACTGATGCTGTAGAAGTGCCGAAATGATGTGGTTGCACAAAATAGATTATACTGCTGGCCAAGTACAGCATCATCTAATCTTGCACATTTTGCACTACTTGCACTTTTTTTTCCTTTTGCGAAAGAAACTTCCATTGCTTCAGGAATATCCATGCAAATTTTCAAGTCATTCTGAATAGTAGTTCTTATTGAATAGTTTTGGAATCAAAACTTCAAATTATAATCACCCTTTATATAGCTGATTATTTTTCATAAATCTGTTACTACTGTACAGTAGAATCTTGATTAACTGGGCTTAAAAGTGAAATTATAAAAAAAAAAACAACTGTTGAATATTAAGACTGCGAGAAGAGATGTACTACTTCTAATGGGAAAGAAAATCAGGGCTCCCACTCAAAAAATGAGAAAAAGTAGGAAAACACAGGACTAAAAAGTAGGATGGGAGAGGGTAACTCCCTTAGACAACATAATCACAGCATAATGGAAAAAAATCCCTAAACATTTTTTTTTTTAATTTTGAATTAATTTTTTTTTCCATAGCACTATTTCAGTATCTTATAAGATTGACTCAAGCCAAAGCAAAATGACAAATGACTTGGTTACAAAACCAATTTTTGGCCAAAACAGTGTACTAGCAACCACAGATAATTCTTTTCTGTCTCTCCTCATATATATATTACATTCTTTTTTTGGAGTCTTCCAAAGTGCAGAGCTTGTCAACTCTCTTCAACAATGCGCAGCAAATTTTGAAGACATACGTTTTTTAAGAATGACACTCCTTCGAGACCACTTTCAAAATTAAAGTGCAAAATGTGTAGATTACAAAATCCGATGTAAATAAGGCAGGGTGAACCAGATAGTTTTACTGTGTTGTCCATCATTTTTTAAAGGGATTTGTTCACATTTCACTGTTCAATGCCAGTGTAATCATTTTTGACAAATGAAGCACTTCCATTTCTAGCTCTTTGCTGAGCATTGTAAATATTGTTTATGCCTTTTCATGCCTTAAAAATACAGAAGACCACTGAATGCTATTGGGTAGAATCAGAATCACCAAACCTAGAATAGGCCTATGTATCCAACTGCTTTGAAATGCAAACTGTTGTTTCATCTATTTGCACCATAATTTTGAATGATGAATGCTAGTTACTGTCCAAGACCATGAAGTAATAAATACAAAATTATTTTTTCCATCCAGACAGAAGTTTTAATGACTACTATACTTGTTGAACCCTCAAACTAAGCAAATGAAAAGTTATTAAACCAAATGGTCCACATACACCCCTTAAATAACCTTAAAAGTGATACAATTTCTGCTTTAGCAGAATCATTAATTGCATTCTTCAACATTTGTAATATTTGCCAATATATCAATGATTTCAACAACTGGCTGTTGCGAAGATATATTTTGGAAAGAGAGAAAATTCAACTGCCCCTGCTGGGAATCGAACCCACGTCCTTTCACTTTCCGGATGAACGCCCTAGACCACTAGACTACAGAGGCACAGAATCTCTCAATCTTTCCTTGAAGCTCGTGTACACTGAAAGGGACCGTACATGGACGGCCGGACCAGACTCAGGCCACGCTCACAACTGCTGATGCTGCCACTAGTGGTCTAGGGCGTTCACCCGGAAAGTGAAAGGACGTGGGTTCGATTCCCCGCAGGGGCAGTTGAATTTTCTCTCTTTCCAAAATATATCTTCGCAACAGCCAGTTGTTAAAACCTTCGTATGGTAGCGGAGAGGGACATCATCCTTATATCAATGATTTCCTGCTCAATTAAAATCAATTACACAAATTTCGTCGATAGGATTTGGTAAAAAAATAAGGAAAGTAGAACCAAAACTAGAAAGTAGGACAAAAGTAGGACATTTTACCAAAAAGTAGGACGAGTGGGAGCCCTGAAAAATAAAAATGTATGTGAGGTAATGTAACTACTAGTACACTAGTTTTTGTCCTTTAAGGACATGCTGGTGTCTTTATTGGATTATAGGACCACCTGCCCCTAGCATGATGGTGTCACTGTTGCTGCTTCCTTGTGAAGAGAAAGAGAAACCCTGTGAGATATTACATTTAGATGTGTGATGCAATCCTTATTCATGAATTTGCTAAAGATAGAGCATCAGAATGTAGCCAAAGGTTAGAAAATGTTGTAAGAATGAGAAATTTTGGCTTTTATATATAACTTTAAATGACTAAGATACTTCATATGAAAAATATATATATATTCTGGCCACTTTTATGAGACTTTTTGAAAAAAAACCACTTATAAAATCTTATGTCATTTAAAGATATACCATCAGAATGTACCCCAAGGATATAAAATGTGGTAAAAATGAAACATTTTGGCTAATAATGAACCAATATGATATTTTTCAAGGAGAAAAAAATGATTGATATTTAGGCCACTTTTATTTTATTTTTTGAAAAAACCAAACTTGTTTTTTTAAAAAAAACCACTTGGTTAAAACCATGGTTCAAACCAAACAACCCTGCTTTGAAATAAAAAAAAATTGCCCAAACATGTGCACGTGCACCATTCATTGGTAGCGCAATTGGTATTCAATTGTTGAAGTATGTACAGCAGAACTTCAGTTTCCAAGCATAATTTGTTGCATGAACATGCTCATAATTTCAAAAATTTGTATATCAATGAAAACTTTCATTAAAAAATAATGGAAACTCAACCGATTTGTTCCACAACTGCTAGCCACAATTAATTTCAAAGATAAAAAGTTATATAAAATAGATCAACTTGCACTTTAATTATTTTGTATTGAAGAATCCAGTTTTTGAAATAATGTAAAAGAGCAGGAAAATCTCCACTGACATAAAACAAGAGCGAGACAGTCATTTTATATGCTAATAATTATGAAACTTATGAAAACTGCCCAGAAAAATGCTTGGACCAGCCCCTTAATTAATTAAGACAGCCTTGTTCTGCAATGACAGAAAGCAAATATTCGCCTTTTCAGTAGCAATAACAGGAAGCTCAGCATATAGGAGGCTCTGGCATAACAAAGCCTACTTATAACTCATTTTGTGAAATATCACTAGTTTACCAAGTCAAAATTTGTTTAACCTTCTCAGTGGCATCTCTGCCATCTTGCCTCCTTAACCCTTCAAGCTGGTTCAGAAATTTAAATGCCAAAGCCCTATTAACATGGGCGGAGATACGGGGGCATTGCCCCCCTCCAGCATCAAAGGTGGAGTCGACTGATCTAATGTATATATGTATATACGAAATGACATCATCATCACTGTGCCCCCCCCCAGCAATAATGACTTTGCCCCCCCAGACTTCCAAGTCAATCTCCGCCTATGCCTATTAGCGGTATTTAAAATTTAAAAAAAAAAATCAAACTTTGTGCAGCTCTGCTGAAAATAATTTATATCTTTTTCAATTTTAATTCTACAATTGTAAAAAAAAAAGTTATGTCATAGTAAAATGTCTATGCAGGGTTGGGCAGTTTCTTCCAGAGTGGAAAAAACCAGCCGGAAAAAACTAATTTTCCTTCAATAATTTATCATATCTTAGAATTTATGCTTTAGATATATCAAATGTATATTTTTTATAACATTAAGTAAATTTACTAATTTAATTATGTATGCAAATTAATAACTACATCAATCTTTTTCAGAGTTAAGCAGTTTGTGAATCGGAAGCATAGATTTGTTGGCGCATGATGAGGAACTATAATCCCTTCACAACCATGATTCCCAATGTGGGACAGTTTGAGAATATGTTTTTCTATTTAGGGTTGGAACTTTCCAGAAACCTTCTCCCCCCCCCCCCCCCATCCATTTATTATATCAAGTTCAAATGAATACTTTCTAAGAAATTTCTTGGCGGCGACTTTTGTTTTTCGCTTTCAGTGTTTCCTTTTGAAGGGGTTTGAACAAGGGTTCTCAACATTTTGTGTTTCCCAGACAGTTTGTGCCAGTAAGATAAAATCCACAGACCCCCTGTGCCAATAAAATGTAGAAAAATGACGGCCACAGACCCCTTTATAAAATATTCTGTATATAGCAATGCAAAAACAATGAAGAGTCAATTGTTTTTTCATTCAAGTTCACAGCCTCCGAAAGTCCAGAGATGCCATTGACTCATTATAACAAGCTCATTATAGCATCACCACCTAGAGATAGAAGGCCTCTGCACTGTTTGCCATAAACGTCATTCAGACTACCTAGCAAGTTTGCCCCATTTTGAAACACAGCATCCTATTTCGTTTCTTCTTATTTTGGCATAGAATATACCTGATTGACTCACAAATACCACATAGTGATTGGATGTGGGGCATAGAAATCGCTAATTCTGAGCCCAATCATTTCTTTTACTCGCAATGATGATACTGGCACAAGCAGGAAATTTTTTCCCTGAATATTCTGAGGGAAAATGGACTACTTACTTGACGTCTCAAGCAGAGTGCGAAGGCCTTCTATCTCTAGGTGGTGATGGTCAAATACCCGGAATTTCGGAAAAGGACGCGTAAAAATTTTGTTCATGCGTCCTCCGGGAGGCGTTCTTTCCTAGTTCTAAGAAAAAAGTAGAGAGAAAAAACTCCCTAACTTTTTCCCCTTTCTTTTTACCGTGGATCATGATCACGCGACCTTGAAAAACTGGTTTTACTACTTTGTACACTACTGTATTGATATACACACGGGTTGTTGAAGAATAAGATGAGGGATATTTGGTTGTTTCCCTGAATGAGGGGCCTTGTACAGAATTTTTAAATTTCGGATTTTTATTATCCTGCATATTTTCTCCCTTCCGGCTATATACGGGAAATTACGGTACTTTCGCGGCTATCGGCCGACATTCAAAGACCGTGTTTATACGTCGTAAATTCGTCTTGCTCCTACAATATTGTGAATGCTCGTTTTTGTTTTTTTTTAAATCGTAAAGGATTGGAACGCCCGTTCAAATTGTAAAACCTTCCCGATATCGTGGAACCGAATCTGTAAAAACTCGACCTTGAATATCCAGTTTTGTCATCTAGCTGCTATGCGGTAGTCACCGTTTCGCATCGCAGAAATCATGGGTGTGTAAGGAGAATCGGCTTTTGGAGGGGCACAATGATCTAATTCTTCACAGATAGTATAAAATAAATTATATTTTATTCAAATATTTTAATTCTCTACAAAAATATTTTTAATTTTTGATCTCCGGGGGGGGGGGAGAAAGGAAAGGAAGAGGCCCCTTATAACCTCCCCCCAAATTTTGCTTTTGCTGAAAATCCGTGTTTGGAACTTGCGATTGCGCAATGGTAATCGGCTAAAAATGTGATTTTCTAAAGATTTCAAATTTTGAGTTGGCTATTCCTTTGAAAAAAAACTTCTGGTTGCCACGGCGATGACACAGACCTACAACACAAATATGCGTACATTGAACTTCAAATGCACACATTACCAGTTTGGAGAATAGATGCAGGGCCGCAACTGAGAGGGGCAGGCGGGCCTAGTGTCCTGGGCTCTGGACTAGAGGGGGCACCAAATTCACCCTTTATTACTGCTTCTTCTACATTACATGGGTGTGCCAAAATGTGTACTTGCCCCATTTGAGAAAGCATCTAGTTGCGGTGCTAGATAGATGGAACCACCTACTGAACACAACACACGCCAAATGCTGGGGGCACACGCATAAGCACACTGTTAAGTTTCTCCAACACAAATCTGACATAGCTCCCATATTCAGGTGTTAAAATATGTGGCAGTTAAATGGCGACAGATCAGAATGGTGGACCATCAGGGAAGGAAAATAAAATCATTTTACTAGGATAACCAAAGTATGAATAAGGAATGAGAAGATAAGTGTCTGAGAGAGAACCTGATTTGCCTTAAATTTGATCAGAAGATATTGAAAATGCTAAGATATTTTTAACGAAATGTAAAATCAATCAGAAGGGAATTTATAGATTGATTATTAGTAAATATATAAATGTGTGCCTTCAACTGTTAATTAAAGTGGATCCTGCTTATAACGTTTTTCAAAAACCATCATAAAAAACGTTATAAATAGGAAAACACTTTAAACAGGAAATCGCAATGAGAATTACTTATTTTTAGGACCATGAAAATAAGTTGTACTAAGTGGAAAAACATTCTAAATGGGAGAAACGTTAAAACGGGATCAACTGTATATTTGTTTTAGATTTATTACATGTGCGGAATTCCATACGTTAAATTCTCAGTGCTAATGAGCTTCTTTGCAAGCTTTTCCTACTAGTAGACAATGAAAGTAAATAAACCTTTTTGGATAGAACATGTTTTTAGAAATGATTATACTTGATTCACAGATACCTTTCTCCTCTTACCCATAACATGACCCACCACTCAGTCTCAACGAAGAAATATAAGCAGGTGATCAAAGACCTGGAGCATACTGGAAGAAAATTCATAGAGATACCAAGGAATTATGGGGGAGGGGGCATAATTGTTTTCAAGATAAAATTTTTTTGAGAGGGACCCACTTTCACTCATAAAGGGCCCAGATTTTTCAAATAACCTGGGTCCCGGGACCCAGGTAAATTAGAGTCCAGTGGCATCTCTGAAGTCTCTCCAACGATTCCTGGTTAAAGACCATCACTTTTGACAAGTAAGTAAAGAACTTTTTTTTGGCTCCCTCAATGTGAATATGAGTAGTATATACAGGGTGTTCCGTAAGTTCTAATTTGGCCCCTTTATCTCATTTACCATTCATCATAGAGATATGGTTTCAACTTAAAAATGCTCAAAATATGTTTAAAAATCACTGTGTACCACTTTCGAGAGTGATATGCAGTGTGTAATTTAATAAAAAAATTAAATTTTTGCATGGACACCATCCTAAAAATCCAATTAGAAAATGGTTGCTCTGTCTCTGCTGAGGCCAAAAAAATACAGGTTTTTAATTGCAATATTTGCTGAGATATTTGAATTCAAAAATCATAAAAAGTTGGAAATAATAGCATAAAGGAATGTACAATGTTACTTTCCCTCATTTTTGCTGCTCTTTCCGAACTTTTCCCTGATTTTCAAATCAAAATATCTTAGCGAATATCAGTATTCTAATTCGAATATCTCTGTGAATATTGCACTTAGAAACATGGGATTTTTTTTTGGTGGCCTCGGGAGATACAGGGCAACAACTTTTTAACTCGAAGTTACAAGACAGGGAAGCCATATAAAAATTTAGATTTTTTTTTATTTTGACACTCGAAACTGGTACAGTGATTTTTTTAACACATTTTGAGCATTTTTTGAATTAGAACCATATTTCTACAATGAACAGTTGACGAGATAAAGGCCACATCAGGATATACAGGACACCCCATATATGTTTTGAATAACAAGAATTACGAGAAGAGACAGAAGACTAAGGTGGAGGGGGGGGGGCAAAGCCTGTGTTGCAAAATGTAAGGATGCAAAGTAAAAAAGAATAGTTTTTACATAACAAAAAAAAAAATCTTTGCTGTAGACCTTATGAGGTTGACAAAAATAAAAAAATTCTAGTTCCCTCTTGTCAAAAATTCTAGTCACAGCACTCCTGATATGGAAGAGGACATCACGATTTCTGGGGGCACCTAAATAAGGTTGGGAATTACTGCCCTAGTGATTTTTTTTTTTTTTTGGTGTACAGAGTATTATTTCATCTGGGTTTCACTGTGCATCACATAAATTCATAATTATGGGAATATCCAAGGTCCTCTTGGTGAGTATAAAAAGGTTGCCATTAGAAATCTGTAATAAATTATAGGTCCCACCAACCCTTTTTTTTGCATGTTAATTGATGGGGATTTTGCCCCACTAGCCTATCTATTTGCCCCACCAGTGAAGATAAAAAAATGTCCACTGGTGGAGCAATGCCCTTTTCTTGTTTTTCTGAAGCAGTCAACTTCAAACCCTACCAATATGAAGAAGACAAACTGATTGTTTTTTTTTATGCTCATTAAAGTGAAAACGATTTAGTTATATAACCCTGGTAGTAGAAAGGATCTAAAGTTACTGGGTTTTCATCAGATGCCTGGGTTTCTATTTTAGAGCAATATAGATAGATAAACATCAGTGTAATAGCTCAAAACCATTTAAATTCGGACATTGGGTGGTCGGTCTCCAGATCTGGGGAGGGGAATGAAGAAAACAAGAAATACAGAATGGAGAGAGAGAACCCTGTTTATACGACTTTCGAGAGACTAAATCAGGCATATAAAGAGATGGTATTTTTTCTGCCTGAAATATACTGAGAAATTGAATTTTCTGGATGTTATGCCGAAACTGATATTTGGAAAGAAAAGTGATTTGCCTCCTTTGGGAATCGAACCTCGGGCTCAGTATATTTCAGGCCGAAAAAATACCATCTCTTTATACAAAACACCAACTGGGCGAAAATTGCTGTAGTTAAGAGAGGCTGCTATGACTCCACTCAATGCTTCACGCTACTAATGCGTGTTATAAGGAATTGAAAAGTGTGTCTCTGGTGTATTAGCGCACTTGCCCGGTATGCAATGGGACTCGGGTTTGATTCCCGGAGGAGGCAAATTACTTTTCTTTCCAAATATCTGTTTTGGCATAACATCCAGAAAATTCAATTTCTCAGTAAATCAGGCATAGTTTTTATTTAGCCCTGATTCTCCCATATTTATTTAACTTTCGGATTATGCTTAAAAGTTATCTGAATATGAAGAAAAAAAGAAAGGTCATGAGATTATCATTCTTTGATAAATTTAATCCAATGTTGACTTTGCCTTTACTTTAATCCCTCTCTTCCGTATTCTTACGATTATTTTACAAATGACAAAAAAAAAAAGAAAAATAAGAAAACAAATTTGTAAGATTTTCTGTGAGCAACACTGTTTATATTTACAGATTTATTTTTATTGTATTTTTTTTTTTTTTTTTTTTTTTTTTGCAACCGTCCCTAAAAGTAACTCGGCATATTTAATTTCCTCACAAGTTTCACTCTTTGATAGATCCAGATTTTTTTTGTCGAAATTTTCATTTTACGTTTAAGAGAGAAGGGGAGGGGAGGGTTCTCTCAAAAGAAGCTTTTCTTTTTTTCAGAAATTAAGAAAAGCTGATTCCACGCTTTTCTTAGCAAGATACCACAACCAAAGGAAATTCTACTGGAAATGCAAGAACGAACAATATTGTACTTTTTTCTCACCAGCACACCAGTTGCAAATGCTTCAGGAATAACACTGGGAAACAAAGCACTAACACAATGGAAAAAACTCGGAAGGAACATATAGTAAGCGAAGTAGTAGTATGGTCTGTACATCCAGTGCCGTCTTAACGCATGGGCCCACCCGGGCCTCAAGCGAAGAAGGGGCCTCACAAAAATTACATCTGGTTAAAGTTTTCAAGAATGCCTCATAGGGCCTCAGAAAAATCAATTTGCCCGGGGGCCCATGATCCCCCGCAAATCTCTTAAGACGGCCCTGTGTATATCTAGTATAGTTGCCTTTTGACAAATGTAAATTATTTTGTTTATGGCTCGCCGCATTTCTGTATTACTCAAAAACTTACAATAAACAAACCATTTTAGAGCCCACTTTAAAGGAAGTCATCAGCTTGCTGAATGTTTATGTATAAGTTTACAATCAGACTAAAATTTATGGCTTTTCTAGCGATAATATTCGTAAAAATATTCATTTCAGTGAAGTCTTTTGCTACCTAAAAAAAAATTGAAATCCTATTGACAGAAATGAAACTTTTACAGAGTTTTAGGGTTTCCTAACGTTAATATGTATAGGAATAAACTGCGACCGAAGCCAAATGTGTATAATGAATGAGTAAATTAGTAAAAGTCGTATAAATGAGATTCGTATTAAGGAATGTTCCACTGTATTGTGGTTTTATGAGTGTTTCTGTGTATACTGAACCCCACTATGTGAGTATACAATACTTGAAGAGTGATTCCGTCACTATTGAATCTCAAATGTTTGTAAAAATTAGAGATGGGGAAAGGGGGAGAATGGCATGGCGTCTGTCTTTGGGGATGTGTTGGTGACAGTATCTCTTTGTGATGAAGGTAGCCAATGGTCACTCTCAAGCGGGGCCATACAGTAATAACAAACCCTATACAAACCATAAAAAAAATACTAATCAAGACCATATGTCAACGCCTTTTTAGGAGAAGCTATACGACGTAAGATGGAATTTGAGATGTGATTATAACCGGGAATTTTATGTTGAGAATTTATTATTCGCAAATGCGGACTTGTGTAAAATTACTTTTTGTTCAGATTTTTTTTTTAAATGGAATATTTGTTCTTCATCTCTTGTTGTGTTCTTTTTGGATTGTTTTCTTGTTATCAAACGTTATAATTTTTCTGCATGTACTATACAATGTCATCTTGCATTCTTTTGTACATGCAATAATTTTCTACCTCACATGTTTTTTATATTGTTTTGAATCAGTGCCAATGTGTCATTATTCCCATAGTGCATAATTTTTGATCGAGGTTGGTCTGTAAACTTCTGATAGATTTCTTATGCTTTTTTTCAAGTTTGCACATTGCCGCCCTCCCTGTTTTGCATATGTTATGCATTAACAGAGAGAGTTATAATTAATTAATGAGTTTAATAATTTCATTAGTTACTTTTATTAATTAATAATTTATTAATATTTTTATTAATTAATAATTTTACTAAAATTTGAAATTTTCACCTGTTATGTCATTTGTACGAACAAACTGGAGCTTACTCAGCTTCGTGAGTGACCTTTTTTTCTAGTGCCCCACCAGTTTAAATTTCTTATAAAATGGTCTGGTCCTGGTCTATTTAGCACTAGTGTGCAGAAAATGACAGTGGTGCAATATGTGTCTCGCTTTCTTTTGTGGTACTACTAATCATGTTTTATGTTTGACTCTTTATATCATTTACTGAAATTTAAGACTAAAACCAGATAAGTTATTACATCCCTCGTAGTAGCAAGATACTTATTAAATCAAGCTTCTACTGCATATTTTCCCAAACTTTGCATTCCATCGCCCCCTTCATCAGCAATTTTTTCCTCTCATCACCCCCCAACTCAAGTGAACCCATAGGATCCTATGTTAAGTCTGTAGCTTCTATCGCAAGCCCGGGACCATTCCATCACCCACCAGTGGGCGATATTGCCCACTTTGGGAAATCACTGTATAAGAATTTTTTGAGACAACTGAAATTCAACAAAAATTCTGTACAAATTCCAAGAAATTAATTTTCTTTTAAAGCATGTCATAAAAAAAATTTGAAAACTGCAATCAGAGCGGCCATTAAGGAGTGTGCAACAGGTGTAGTCGCACCGGAATTTGTGCTTTGTGAGGCCCCACACCATAGGCGGAGATAGACTTGGAAGTCTGGGGGGCATGAGGATGATGTCAATTCATATATAAATTTATACCCCCGAAGCAGAATATGCCGAAATGTGCGACGTACATCGCAGAAGAATCTGGAAGAATTTTAAGAAAAGTATAGAAAAACTCTATTATGTAAATGTGAATTTTTACCGCAGAACATTTTCAGTTAGCTGAGGGCTCGTTGCAGAAAATCGCAAAACATTCTGCTTTGGGGATTTATACATTAGATCAGTAGATTCCACCTTTGACGCTGGGGGGGCATATCAGATGATATAGTTATATGTGGCTCCACTGTAAATGATTATTATATAATATTAATAAAAATAAATAGGTGTTCCAAACAATTGTGAATAATTCTAATTTTACGTACCTCAAACATGGAAAACTATGCCGGGACGACGTAGAATCCCGGACCTCATGGATTCAAAAACTACAATGTTTTTTTATAATTATTTCAGGGGAGCAGTTATAGTAATAATTAGCACACAAAAAAAAAAAAAAAAACACTTACATTTACTGAACTGAAACGACTATTTGGCGGATATTGGCAACTAGGCACTGCAGCTTCCTGGAAGAATATACTAAGCGCCGTCTAAAAGAATGAATAAGCAAAAACTAATGTAAAATAAAATACAGAGAAAATACAAATTAATTCATCGAGGATTAATAACACGAGCATTCATTTCATCAATGAAACGCTCACACCATTATTATAGAGCGCGCAAATTTCAGTGAGGTAAATAGAAAATAAAATGTAAACAAGGATTCTCTTGTTGAACTTACCTCAAACTGCCAATGTGCCGCTTGCAAGAGCTGTTTAGCTTGCTCACGAGCACATCCAGCAGCTAATACGAATTGATTGATCATTACTTGCTCACGAAGAGATTCCATACCTCTGTACAATAACAAGGAGGGAATAACAACACTTGAGGAGGTCAGCAGCGTGTTGATTGTTGTTAGTGTGGCTGAATATTAATGACGTCACGTTTTCGATTGTAGAACGCACATTTAAACAATCAAAAATCAATATTGTTGAGGGATTTTAACATACATCACACGACATTCGTCAAATAATGCACACAAAAAATGTTCCAAAGTAAACCGTTAACATGTAACAACAACAAAACAGAAACAAAAAAATACGAGGTTGTAACAATTAACCCGCCGTCTATAAACAAACACTACGGGTTACGTTAAAGAACAACACAGGATGTGAAATGCGCATGCGTATACTACATGTTTATGTTTTGCACTGCAAGTCTTTAGGTCACGTGAGGGGTTAAATTCTCGCTCGTAAAATGTTCATTTCATCTATTTGTTCTATGCAAAACAAATACGAATGGGGGGGGGTGAAATGTGGTTGCATTTTTATTCGCCAGATGTCACTCTTCTCGTGTAACATGACGTAATATCGAAAAAATTTGCGATAGCTATACGTCCCGCACTGAATGGGACTGTCTTGTTTGTTTAAAATTTTTTAAGCCAACCTTAGCGGAGGTAAAGAGTCTATTATATAGGCAGCGTTTCTCTAAACCTGTGGTCCGAGGACAGACCCTTATGATTGTGAATAATTACAATTGCATTGTTTCAATTGGGAATAATGTTTCGCAATTGAAAAATTATTCAATTGTGAAAAAACATCAGTTATATGTACTCTTAAGTATGGTGACCATACGTCCCGTACTTCCCGGGACAGTCCCGGTATTTTCTGTTTTTTTGGCTGTCCCGACTTTTTAGCAAAAGTGTCCCGGTTTTTCCCGTATTTTGCACGAAGCCTACTTGAATTTTTATTCTTCATTGAAGTCGAAGATTGAAATTATTTTCAACTTATAAATTATATTATGATAACTGCAACTATAAATGAGTATATGAATCTCCCACATTTGTCTTAGTGAGAATTTTTTTTTGTGGAATTCATTTTAACCCACTGCAATTAGCAGTAATGCTGCATTTCCCGCCATTGTGATTTCTCCGTTATTTCAACAATATTTGGCGACTTTTTTTGGTTTTGGCGTCATTTTCGGCAATAATTGGCGATGTCCCGTATTTTCCCTAGAAGCTTCCTAGAAGGACATAGTATGCATTCTTTAGTATGCATTCAATGGAGTGTCATACTGAAAAGCAACATTTTTTATGTTGCTTTTTCAGTATGCAACTTTCCCCACTGTAAGGAGGAAAAAGTTATATTGATAAATATAATATTCGATTAATTTTTACTTGATTAGCAATAAGCTTAGTAATACAATCTGGTTTTAATTTTTCTTAGTTAACAGTTTTCTTAGTGATTAAGTTCATTCATCTGCTAAATCCAATTCATGAAATCTTGGAAAACTAAATAGGATACGTAGAAAAAGATTCACTTTCTTTTGCAACTTACCTAAAAAATAGTTGATCAGATCCAGTTGATTTGAAGTTTTATGTTATTGAATCCATATTAAATAAATAAAATGAGTGAGAGATATGTACAAATTTTGAACTGAATGGAAAAATCCAAGTTCATCAGCACTGATGAAGCTCTTTATAGCAAGCACTTTTATAAGTCTGCAATTCGAATTCACTGAAAAGTTTTCTGATAACGTTTCCATATGTTAGTTTTCCTATCAACACACTTTTATTGGTGACAAAAAACATTTTTGTTGTCAGGAAAAGTTCTAGAAGTACTTTTTACTGCCTTTGCCTCCTCAAGACTATTGATATTGACATCCCATAGCTTGGTGTCCTAGGACAACATTCCCCCCTTCCCCCAGTGCTCTTGAAGGATTTGCTGAGCTCCCTTTCAATGTGAAGGGAGTGATAAGTTATGATGTAGGAAAGAAGCCAGGAAATGGGCCTACAGAGCATCAGTAAGACATCAGTAAATCAAAGGGACTTGCATCCCTCCTCCTCTGTGATCTTGTACAGTGGCTGGAACAGCAACTTCTCACTGTGTGGGTGGAGGCATGGCCCCCACATGCTAGTGGCGGGCCCCCAAGCCAGGATTTTTCGCGGGCCCCCCCCCCCCCACCGAAAAATGTTGTGCACCTCCCTTAAGAAAAGATTATGATGTATTTTTTCAGTAAAAAAAAAGAACCTCTTTCGGGAAGAAAAAAATGTTAAATGCCCCCCCCCCTCCCATGAAAAAATCCTGCATATGATACGGCATTTGTATATGCAGCAAAATATCGCTACAACGATAATCGATAATAAATACATCTACAATGATATTTTTTTCAAATCTTGTTTGGAATTGTCTAGCTTAATGTTAAACTCTCGGTACAACGACATCATCTACTATGATAAACCTCTCTATAACACGATATTTTTAGGAGATTTTTGAAATCGCTACAACAATATTTTTTATATTTTGTTCAAAATCGTTTTGAATTTAATTTTAACTTCGCCACTTGTTCTCGTTCTTCTGAAGGCGTCTGATAACATCAATATTTTGCACTAAATGATCACCGAAAGCTAAAGTTATTTGTATTGCTGCACTCGGTGTACGACCCAAAAGCGCTATGCGGTAAGCTTCTTTACAGGGTCAATACACATATAAGTAGGGTGACCATACGTTCCGTATTTCCCTGGACAGTCCAGGTTTTTTCTGTTTTTTTGACCATCTCGACTTTTTGGCAAAAGTGTCCTGGTTTTTACCGTATTTTACACGATCCTACTTGAATTTTTATTCTTTATTGAAGTCAAAGATTGACATTATTTTTCAACTCATAAATTATATTACGATAATTACAACTATATATGGGAATATTAATCTCCCACATTTGCCTTGAACGTTTGTTTTTCGTGGAATACATTTTAATCCACTGCAATTTGCAGCGATGCATCATTTCCAGCCATTGTGATTTACCGTAATTTCAACAATATTTGGCAACTTTGTTTGGTTTTGGCGTTGTTTTTGGCGATAATTGGCGATGTCCCGTATTTGTAATCCCAAGTCCCGTATGTCCCTCAAGGGAATATGGTCAGCCTACATATAAGTGAATTTTATAAATAAACTAATCAATTACAGCGAAAATCAATTACTCTTAATGCTCAAAATAAAAATTTAACAAAAATTTACATTTTTAGCTTTGCTTACCTATTTATCTTTTGGGCTAGAACCGTAGGATTCATCCACGTGGGAAAAAAAATAATCCTTTATGTACACAAACTCGTTCAACTATTTTACTTAAAGATTTCGAACAACTGTATTTTTGCAGACGCGAACCGTAAATATTTTTCTGTTCAATCGATCCAACAAAATGTCGTCTGTGAATAGAAGTTTTGAGGAGAGATAATTCTAGATATTCTAGAAACCTTGGGGAGATGTGTCCTCAAGACAGTACAGCGATTAAAAAAGGCCGATGCGAAAAATGTAGCCTTTTTTTCCAGAAGCAAGGAAAAAAACCCTTGATTTATTCGGACTGGGAGTGGGAGGGGATTATTTGAGGGGACATGAGCGAAATCACGTGATCCAGTACACACGTCATTATAGCGATTTCGTGCAATACTTTTTTGCGGGAAAACGCTTTAAACGAGAAATCTCGATGAGTATCAATCAGAGTTGGCACCAAAGAGTCGCAAAATAAGTCGCACTAAGGAGGAAAACGTTATATGCGGGATCCACTGTATTTTGTACAAAAGCTTGCAGCAAAGCTTTTTCAGTATCATAACGAGAGTGGGGCCTGGACCATTCTTGTCATTTTTTGTCTTTTTTTCACACTATTAGTTCACTATAGAGGGGGTCCGCTGAAGAGCGCAGCCTACGGGGTCCCTGTTCCAGGATGTTGGGGGGGGGGGGGGTTCACGTGCTTTATCGGCACCCAAAGGCAATTTCGCTGTGGAATACGATACGTGTGTTCACGCCAATTTTCATTCTATCCAGACTTTATGGCCGCCTACAAACTGAAACAGCAGGGGTCGCGCGGTCTCCCTGGGGGCACACACAAAATGCTGGTGTCCTTGACCATCACAATGCCTTTTTTCCTTCCTAGGAGAACGACTATATATTCTAGAAACCTTGTGCCATCCGAGAGTGGAGGTGGGGCCTTGTACAATGTTCTTTTCTTCGTTTCCGTTTTTCTTTTTTTTCGTTTACTTGTACATGTGTATAGTTAAAAAAAATTTCAATGCGAATAGAAGGTACGTAGTTCAAGATATCCGTCCATACGACTACAAATTGATATGATTGCTATGAAAGTCCTGTTTTCCTATGGAACATATCTGAAAGAAAAAAAATCGGAAAGACCTTTCCACGGGCCCCCCCCCCGACTCCCGGGCCCCAGGGCTAGAGACCTGTCAGCCCCCCCCCATGTGGGGGGCCATGGGTGGAGGATAAAAAAAGCCAAAAGTCAGACCAACATATTATCCTACACCCTGTTCCCTCAGCACTTGAGACTCCAGATCTTGAACAATGACTGAAGCCGTGTCGTTTTATTTGCGACCGAATCGAAAAACGTAGTGTTTGCGACCGAAACCACAGGGATCAGTTAAGGGACGATGATGGGGATCTACCTTTTACCGGCCGAATTAAGATTTGAATTCATTTTCTAATTTTTTTTCCTGATATTTCCTGTCCTGATCCTTTAATTTAAACCATAAAATTTATAAAATAATTTTCTTTTGTTTTCTGAACTTGCCCATGCCCATAGAAACAACATTGAGATCAAAACAAAAAAATAAATATTTTATTCTTCCTTAAAAATAGGCGATTAAAAAGATTAAATTTATGACATAGTTTGGAATCTCATGCATTCAGGAAAAAAAAAAAAATCAAGTGCTTTCATGTAAGAAAAATATTTTTTTTGCAATTAATAAAACCGATGTTCCTAAGGCCGTTAAAAGGTTCTAACGGGTAAAAAGAAACAGGATTTTTTTTTAATCTTCTGTGTGCCGAAACCTTTCAGTGGATTTTTCTGACAAGAAAAAAATAAGCAGAAACTGAAAAAAGTTCTTCCAACAGAGAGATTTACGATCCTCCTGAATTTATTTACATGTATCGAATGTATAAAAACGGTTTCCGTAATATCAGGGGTTCTTTCCTTAACTCCGTAATTTAGTAAGTTGAACTGTAGAAACTACGCACAAACCGTAGCAGTTGGCAACTCTGCTTAATGAGGAAAAAAATTAAATTTTAATCGAAAATTTCCAAAACATCTGCAGAGAAAGGAAAGGGTTTCTTTTGGAAAAATTGCGGCCCGGTACGACTGCCCCTTTTACACTCCCCTTCAGTCCGGTCCTGAACGTGACTAGTATTTCCCAGTACATTCTCGCAATTTAGGCTATCCCGACTTTTTTTCTTTTGAAAATGTCCCGTAATTTCCTTATTTTCAACTAAGCAAATTTGAATTTTTATTCTTAACTGAAATCAAGAATTACAAATTATTAACTTGTAAATAAAATTTACTATAAACAGTCTCTCACATTTGAATTTTGATTGGTTTTTCCCAGTTGGTTTTCCGGCAATTATTGGCAACCTTATCTTACTTCAGGCATCCCTTTTTTTTTAGAGATGTACCATATTTTTCTCTAGGGAACCCTAGCGGACATGCACCTTGTAAACATTCCGCTGGAGGAATTACTAACGAACTGGGGCATGCCGGAAAGTGTTTATATGGATGTTTGGGTTGTGCGTGATTTTTCGAATTCACTCAGAGCACGACTCCAGTCTATCGCCATGGGCAATTTACTACCGATTGCGTTGTGCCGCAAGTATGCGCTTGTATAAGTACCTAACAGTCTGAGCGCATATCTAGTGTTATGAATTTTCAGTGCTGCGATCTACGAGTGAAGTGTAATGATTGAATATTTGTACCATTGTAGGCCTGTTGCTCTCTGTGGCGAGACTTTTTAAAGGTGAAATTGCCTTGCATTCACACCTTGAAGTTGGAAACCATCAGTGTGGTACCAGTGGGGCTCTCACCTGGGACCACAGTGACTTGATTTTTTTTGAAATGCTGCCACCTGTCTTGTAAATCTGTTCAAGTTTTTAAGTTTGTAAACTGAATTTATCTGACCACCACCATCTCACCTACAAGAATCAAATTCGGGGCCATTGTGACCACCATGTAGTGGCACACAAGACAGCTTAGAAAAGGTAGTCCGATAAAAAACATGTTTTCTTTGCACTGAAAGTGTTTGCAGTGATGTTTTATTGACAGACATAGCTGAACGAAATGTGTATACACTGTTTACTCAAGTTGAAAGGGGAAAAAAAACCTGATAATTTATAGCGAAAAAGAAATCAATGCCTGCAGCGAAAAAACTTAATATCAAGCACTGACGTGAGCAACCTATGTTTAGACAGTGTACTTTGGCTGATTCTTAGAACATTCAACGTTTGGCCCCTGAATGCTTTTCCCCATTGATCAATTTTATTAAAATGAGCTGTTTACACAGTTCACTTTGCTTTAATCACCTCCGTTGATCAATGCAATGTCAATCAGCAGTAAAAACCTGCCTTTCATTATTCTTAGGCTTATTCAAACTGTGATCAGCGTTCATTGTGCCAAGATTATAGTTAAATCAGAGTTTTGTCTGTACTTTAAAATAACCTAGAAAGGAATAAAATACTGTAATACTCCCAAACCACTGTAAAGTATTTTTTTTTAAATTTTCTATTAAATTCATTAAAAAATAACAGATGATTATTCTTGTGAAGATTTTTTCCCCCATTTATAAGATGTCTGTGAAATAAACTGAAAAAAACTTCTTAAATCAATGTTCATAATAAGGTATAAAATTTGAAGTCCAAAGATGATAGTTTCTGCTAGCAAAAGAGAACTCAATAAAAAAAGACGCATAATTTAAAATATACTTTTTATCAGAAAAATAAGAAAAGCTAGAATATTATGAAGAATATAGTTTTCTGGTTGACAATTTCAAAAGTTACACCAATTCATATATCAATTACAATTTCATTTGTGTGTAATATATATAAACAAGTGAACATAAAAGCAAATTTGCAAACATATAATTTAAATATTGTATAATCATTTTTCTCAAATAAAAAGTATACAACCAATTTCATTCAAGTTACTCCAGTTCATATATATCAATCTTGAAATTTCTCTTATTTTAGATCAATAACTATAATTTATACTATTGAGAAAAAAAAGAGTTATAATTTCATTCATGTACTACTATATGTATATAAAAAAAATACAAAGGATCCGCAAGTAACAATAGTAAAATGTGATTCAAATAATTTAAGTTCATTTCCATATAATGACAAAGTACATAAACAAATTAATATATATATGTACATACATTGCATGCTTGTGTTCTTTTTTCTGTAAAAAGCTTTTTCTCTTCTTCGCACATCTCTTTTAAATACTTATAGAAACAATTGAATAATTCAATGTTTTATACATACAAGGAGCTTTTTATTTTCAATCAACAATCCACTCCATTATAATTTTCAAAGAATAAAAATTCAGTCAATTTCATTAAAATGAAATAACTGATTAATAAGGAAAAGTTATTGAAACATATAGGAATAGCTTCATTCACACAGTACAATATTTATCTTAATACATCAAGAACCTGAGAGAAATAAAAAAAACCTAGGTATTATAATTCTATGAAATGTTTGAAAATTCTGCCTTTTCGTACACAGATAAACATGATATTTAGAACAGTATTATTCTTGTTCAACAATTTTGTGAAAGCTTACACATAGTTTAAGTCCCCTTCTAATTTTTCCTGCACCACTTAAATCACTTACATCTCTCTATACAAAAGTAATCATTTCATTTTTTGTTTTTAAGGCACCACAATCAGAAGTGCAGAAAAATATTTAGGTCATAAAGCTATTATACAGTAATTAGATAAAAATAACCACAGAATTTAATTCAATTTAATTACTTTCACAGGTTCTGAATACACCTAAATACAGTAAAAAGACATGCAGCGCTACTTATTTTGTTGCACCAGTTGTTTTATGCAATTAAAAGCAAGCTATATAGACAGGGCAATAAACAATTTAAATTTTATTTTAAAAATTTACAATGCCTTACAAGAATTTGTTTTATCAAAACAAGTTCAAGTCAAATTAATTGTTCTACAATTTTATACATTACAATGAATCAAAGTAACTTTATTACCTAAAATTCAAGCCTATCGAATTTAACTTAATTTCAAGCTGCCATTTAGTGTAACAATCATGAGGTATAAAAATGTGCATTATGAATTTAATTTAAATCTTGGATTTTTAAATAAATTTCATTTTGCATATAATATCAAGCAAATCATCAATTACTAATATTTTTTTATACTGCCAAAAAAAAATTAATCTAGATAATAACTTTTTGAATAGAAATGAACATTCATTAACAAGCTTCTCACACAGATTCCCTCTCCCCCAATAAAAAAAAAGATAACATTAACCAAAATAATTCAAATATTTTTCTTTGAAACTTCAATTTTAAGCTTATTTTCCTTAAAAGTCTGTTCTGAATGAGAAAATAAACACTGGATTCAAGGTGGCTACCATTAATAATTCGAAGTAATGGTTTTAAATAAATCAAAGTAATTGCAGTAGATCCTGCTTAACGTTTTTTAAAACACTGCCATGAAGAAAATAAGTCGCATTAAGCTGGAAAATGTTTTAACCAGGATCAACTGTACTTGTAAATTAATAAATACAATAATTTGAGTAACAATGCATAGGTAATGCATTTTAAAATAATATGAAACTTAATCATTGGATAGAAAGAATATGTTATAAATATGAGAAAAGCTTTTTACAAGAAAATGAAAACCATTATCACTAGTCTTCATAATTGAATACCAAATATTTGCATTTAAATTATACTTTGATTTCTCTCTCTCATTTCAGAAAAAAGTAATAAATTTTTCAGAACTTTAGAGTTTCAAAGATAGCATCAAAGTCCAATAATGATGTCAGTTAAAAATGAGCAATAAAATTTTACGAGCTTAAATTTATTCATAAGTACTGGCATACATTCATAATTATTCCGATGACACATTCTGTTTGCAGTCATAAGGCAAGAGGGGGATATGTATTTATCAGTGTGTCCACATACTGGTGATTTATAAAAAAAAATATTACATAATTTTTTATACAAGATATACAGAAGACTGGATGTTGTGAAGATATTTATTATTTTAGATGTTAATTTTTTTTTTTTTTTTTTTTTTAAGGAAGGAAAAAACTCATCTCTGCCTCTACCGGGAGTCGAACCCGGGTCCCTCGATTGCCGGACGAGTGCTCTGACCACTAAGCTACAGAGGAGATAGAGATTTTCCTTCACTAGAGCGTATATATGCCGAACGGAACCGTGCAATGGACGGTGAAACCGATCAGCTAATAGCTCATGGATGACGAGCCACCAGATGGCTATCTGGTGGCTCGTAAATTAACATCTAAAATAATAAATATCTTCACAACATCCAGTCTTCTGTATATCTTGTATTAACAAGTGGAGAGCGACATTCATGTCATATAATTTTTTATATAGTTGTATCCTTTGTACACATGAACCTAGATAAGAGAATTTTGCAGATATATAATGAGACACATTTTTTTAAAGTTAAAACTTCATCTTTATGTATCCACAGTCAAAAAGGCAATAAAATCAGAAGAATTAATCTCATAGCCCTCATTTTCTGAAACAGCCCCCCCCCCCCAGCTGAGATCTTCAGTGGGCTTCCAGGCCAGACTAGGTCATATGGTTGTCATCCTCGACAACCATATAAGATGTGCAACTTATTTCTTGCTTTCCTGACTGCAACCAATGGTAATGCTCTATAGCAGTGTTCCCAAAGTAGCAATATCACCCCCCCCCCCCCCGTGGGAAATTCAATGGTCTGTGGGGAGGGGGCGATAGACGCTACAGATTTAACATAGGGGTAACATATGGGTTAACTTGGTGGTGGGGGCAAGAGAGAAAACATTTATCAAGAAAGGGGAAGATGAAATAAAAAGTTCAGGAAACTATGAACTATAGGATTTTTAAATCACCAGTAGTGGTGAAAAGATATCAGGAAAACAAGTTTTGGCACTGCCTCTTTCTCCACCTTTAACAGGCCTAGACAGAAAAAATTAAAAAAAAAGGAAAAATAGGAACACCAGTGACAAAAAATAAGAAATTTGAAGAAAAAATTAAATTTCCAAATTATTGTAGCATTTAAGAATGTTCTGTCGTTCAGATTCTCACACCTTAAATATTTTAATTATAGTGTATAACCCTATTAATATTTCAAGAAATTCAAGTTTTAACAAATTTAGAAATCTTATCTCCACAGAATGTAGTATCAAAAACAATGTATAATAGCAAAATTAAAAAAAAAAATTTCTCTTATAGTTACTTCAAAAATCAAATTAATGATCATGATCCATTATTTCTCCTAGTGTTTTTCAGAAAAACCCTGTCTAAGCGCTGTAAGAATGTAATGCATGCATGCTCAACCCACTGCCTACAAGCTGAATGTGGTCCGTGACTTCAATCCTAATTTTGAAAAAATTAACCAAGCAACACATTTCCAGATTGCTTAAGAGACCCGCGGCACATTTTCAAATCATTCAAGTGGCCTGAGACAGTTTCAGGTCACTGCAGCATATTTACATATCACTGCGGCATGGTTCCAGATCGCTCAAGTTACCCGTGGTGCTGTTCCACTTCAGTAATCTGTGAGACATTCATAGATCACTTGAGTGACCCGCAGCACTGTTCCACATCACTGAATCAAGTGGCCCGTGACACATTTCCAAATCAATGAAATGGCCCTCAATCAACTGAAGGTCGATTACCCCTGATGTAACACCTCCTGGATTTGTTACACACGAATGATATAATGATCATTAATGAATGACCTACATATGTTCATGAATATTTTTTTCAAAGATGATGGGAGTCACCAATAGCATAAAAACGAACATATTGCGCCTTAAAACAAGAGTGCCAAACATTTTGAAAAGTGCGGGCTACTTCACTGATTTGACTACTTAATTAAATGATCTAAAACAGCACCATAGGTTACTTGTGTGATTTGTAATTGTGCAGTGGGCCCCTTGAGTGATCTAGGTATATGCCACTTAATTGAAGTAAAAATACTCTGCGAGCCACTTAAGTTATCTGTAAGTGTGTTACAGGGCACTTTAGGGATCTGGCTACGTTCTGCTAAGTTTATTTTTTAAAATTAAGTTTGAAGTGGTTGGCCACATCAGATCACTTCGAGGGCTGCATCTGGCTCATGGGATGCCTTAAAACGGGCTATCAAACTATGTGCCAAAAACGTTTGTCAGGGGCACAGTGGAGTAGCAGCCTTAACGGTTTTTCAAAGAGATTCTTTGTTACACCAGGGTTGTAAAAAACCCGGGTTTTTTGGGCAAAATGGTGAAAATTGAATTTCCTATTTCCACAACCTCAACATATCTAATTTAAACATGTATGTACATCCTTTATGTGTACATCTTATATTATGTCTGAATATACATTTTTGGTGCATGTTACTGTGTATTTGATTAATAAAATTGACCATACAAGAGAATAATTTTTCAGACACAAACACATCCACTTCTGCATAATTGTATCTGAACCTTGAGATGTATGCAGAACTGTAGCCAGAAAACTGTTTGTGGTAAAATAAATGAATTTGGATAATGAAAATCCTGAGAAATCAGGATGGTGCCTGAATTTTTTTTTTTGTCCAATTTTTTCAATCCCTGCAGAAAATGTATTAAAAATTGTCTTGATTCGTCTAAAATAAAACCTTTAGCTATGTAACCAGAACCATAAAGTTTTGTTTTTTTTTAAATTGAACCCAAACTTTCAAGACCTAAAGTCACATACTTCTCTTTTTCTTGAATTCCTAACTGTTGAATATCCCTGCTTCATTAAATTAAATTCTGAAATATTTTTAAAAGAGCGGTAATAATTAAAAAATGATCTGGTTAAGAGGAGGAGGTAGCAGTCATTCTGAGAATTCATTACTCTGCAGGTGCTTTCCACTTGTCCAAATTAGCCAATTTTGGGAACTTAAAACTACAGAATAACTTGAATTATCATTAAATACAAATGTCAATAACATTATTGTATATTAATATCACTTTATTCAAGACAACCTGTCATGTATAGCAACAGAATGCCTTCACCTGGCTGATGATTTTAACAGGTTAATTTTCGGGGAGGGGGGGGGGAAAGTTGGATTTATGAACATCTGGGGAAATCAAGCTAAGGCTTATTTTCTGGTTAGGTCTTATTTTCGGAGAAAAACTATACTTTTTGTTCTGTTTCACTTAAAGGTGTTCGTTACTAATGTTCAATTCGAGAATCTCAGTTATTTTCTTTTCGTTATGAGATAATGTTATTTTTGTCTCTTGATATTTCAGGTATGAAAGTCTGATGTACCTGCATAAAACTTCTAAAAAAAGTAATGCAAACATGTAAATATTTTTTGAATGAAAATTCAGTTTACATACATTGTTTACTTTTTCACTGAGGCTTCAATTTATTTATACAAGGATTTGTTGTGTGAGTGTGGAAAATTATCAAGGTTGTTCGGTTTAAACCACCTTGGTTTTAACCTATTAAGTATCTTGGTTGCTTAAAGTTATAAATATAAGAAAAAATTTCTCATCCTTGCCAGATCTTCTAACTATTGGCTAAATTCTGATGCTTCATCTTTAGCAAATTCACGAATAAGGATTGCATTACACATCTTGATGTAGTGGTGTATTATCGCACAGGGTTGTTTTTGTTTTTTCTTCACAAAGCAGCAGCAAAGACCAGTGTACTAGTTAGTAATAACATTGCCTCACAGACATTTTCATTCCCACAAGAAGCAGCACATCTCGTACTGTATATCACCCAGTCTTAATATTCAATAGTGTTTTTTTTTTTTACTTTCACCATTAAGCCCAGTTAATCAAGGTTCTACTGTATAATAGTAACAGCTTTATGAAAAATAATCAGCTATATGCAGAGGGAGATTGTAATTAAAGTTTTGATTCCAAAACTATACAATAAGAGCTACTGGTCAGAATGACTTGAAAATTTGCATGAATACTCCTGAAGCAATGGAAATTTCTTTGGCAAAAGAAAAGAAAATAAGTGCAAGTAATGCAAAGTAGATGATGCTGTACTTAGCCAGCAGTATAATCTATTTTGTGCAACCACATCATTTCGACTGTTCAACAGCATCAGTGTGTGGATAGCACAACTTTTATGAAGATGCACATCACAACACCAGCAAAGCAGTTGCTGAAGAACCATTTTGACAATAACAGGACAGCACGACACCTGGACAGCCGTCAGTTAACCTGACCTTAACCCTTACAACTTCTGGCTGTGGGGGGAGGCGAGAATATCTCAAAATGTTATGAACAGAGGTTGGATTGCAAACTTTGAATTGCAAGCATATTTACATCATGACCATGACAT
Source organism: Pholcus phalangioides (assembly GCF_987345545.1). NCBI lineage: Eukaryota > Metazoa > Arthropoda > Arachnida > Araneae > Pholcidae > Pholcus > Pholcus phalangioides. The sequence goes on along the minus strand of NW_028301600.1, from coordinate 33,083,409 downwards.
AGTCTGATCTGTTGTTGAACAAGCATTTTTTTTGCTTTCACCTTATTGCCATTTTACGGTGGACAATGTATTTAACATTTCATAAGTTGTAATTGTTTCATTACTTCATTTTTGTGATGTTACCATGAATTATGAAATCGTGGAATACTAATTAAGTTATCATTTTGCCCTGAATGGCCATCGTTCCCCTTATGCAAGAAAATTTGAGTTGGATGAGTACAGTGTGTCGCTAATTTTCCATTTTTAAATATTTTTCCCTCTTTGCCATATAAAATTCCATTGCTTCAAAAATATCCATGTAAATTTTCAAGTCATTCTGACAATGGCTCTTCTTCTACAGTGTTTTAAATCAGAACTTTAGTTATAATCACCCTGTATGTCGTAAATCATCGCTAGTTAATCAGCATTATTTATGCTTCATTAAATACATTATATTCATCTAATTTTTATCACAGTTTTTGTAAAATAGCTTCCTAATTAAATATACAGAAAGTAACTGGAGGGAAAAAAATTTTTCCTCCAAAATATTCAATGCCAAGGATAGAAAAAAAAAATGGGGTAGATAAAACTCTGGAGGATTTTGTTTAGTCAGAAATTGCAAGGGAACAAAGAGAAAAAAAGCGAGCTGTTTTGAAATAACTGCACAAGTTGATTATTAAAAAAAGCCATTGGGCTCAGCAAACTCATAACCATAAAGAGGAGGTACTATAATTTTGCTGTTTTGTTGCTCTCTAGATTAAAGAAAACATTTTGCTCAAGATTGTGACTTGCTACTTAAAATGGATCAGTTACAATATACAAAGGAGTTAAATATTATGGTAGCTAATCAGTACTGCAAAACCAAATATCTCTGTCAAGAATGTGGTGCTGGGTATTTTGTAGGATCAATTAGTTGTTAAGAACTGCTCGCTCTGACCTGGTAAATGGTCACTGTTGAGCATTATCAGCAGCAATCAGTGTAAGTGAGGCACTGAAAGAAAGTAGATGTCACACTGGTGATGGAAGAAAGATTCATTTTGCATCAGAAGCAACAAGCACCAAAGTACAGCAGAAATTACTTTGGACATGATCACTGACTTAAGCTGGGCAATTTCTTTCCATCACATTTCCTCAACTTTTTTCTCTCCATTTTGGATTATCACTTCAGTAAGGGCTCAACTTTTTATAAATAGATATCAAAATCTAGTGAAGAACGTCAAGAATTAAGTTACACACACGTAATAGTTTAATCAGCTCTGATCGTCATACTCATGCAAATATTCAACTCATATCAAATCAGATGTTTTTTATGTATAAAAAGCTGTTTTTTATACGTTTTTGCTATTGTGGTCTGCTTTATGTCTAATAATATACTGATAGCAACTGATTTATTTAAGAGAGTATGAACTAATAATTTAAGCACAGGCATAGATGTCATTTTTTTTTTCAAAAACGGATTCTTTAAATTTCGACTTATTTGATCTACAAATTATATTTTTTGACCATTTCAAAACTAGAAGTTAATGTTTTTAAATCAATCCCATCTCTGGCATTCTAAACCTCTGAATACTTCTGAGGTTTTAGTCAGTCTATTTATACACTGGATTCACAATCCAGCATATGAATACAGCCATAATGCATGCAACATTTTCTTAGTAGTTTTAAATAAAGTTGAGGTTACTGGAAGAAAAAGGATCCTTTTGTCCCCAATTGTTGTTTTGGTTTACTAATGAATCCAATGAATTTTGAATCATTGAGATGAAGAAATACAATAATATAGTAATGGCAAACTTCAGTATACAAGGTATAAAAGTCCTCTCATGAATTAGTTTCTATGAGAAAGAAGACTTAAGGCAAAAACACATGCTTCATATGTACACATAATACCAATAACAAAGTAAAATACAGTAAAATTTTGACGGTTCAACAGAAATTGTTATTGGAACATGTTAGCTGGTTTTGCACTTGACCCTCACACAGAAATGTACATTTATATAGTTTATATCAAGGCAAACAACCATGGACACCATACTCCCACACAATCTTTTAGGACTATTTCATTATTTAAATAAATTATATTTCACTCATAGACACAGAGCGTCCTTACGAAGCTTCCAGCGCTTTAAATTGGATGCATGATCACAGATATTATTTAATCCATTTCTGATGTATATCAAATAAATGCTTCACTTATTGTCATCTATTTCCTCGTCTGATGCAAGATCAGAGTCTTCAACAGCACTTTCTTCTTCTTCTTTTTCTTCTTCTTCTTCTGAAACATCCCATTGTAGTTTAGTTATGTCAATTTCTTTGGCTTCTTTCACATCAAGCTAAATAACAGAATATAAGAAACTGATGACAAATGGAGCAAATGATTCAGTAAATATTGATATACTAAAAACACTTAATTTGATGGGAATTCAATGAAACTTATTTCTAATGATTTATTGAAAAATAACCAACTACAGTAGAACTTCATCATTTTACGTGCCTAGATATACCACAGTATTGAAAATCTTGCAGAGGACGACGGCACACCATCCTGTCCCTGCTATTTTATTAAATTAAGAAAGTCTACTTTTATGTATCCTGTCATAACATGGTTAGGTTATAACATAGGAATAAACAATAGTGCCTTAGCACCTAAGGTATACAGCAATTAATGAAAAAAAAGAAGTAATTCCAAAGCAGTATAATAAAAAAAAAAAAAAAAAGGTCAAATTCTGAAATAAGAATAAAGGGTTATTTTTAAGAAAAAAAACCCAACTTTTGATAGCTACTGCATATTTATAAAAAGAAAAAAAATAGAAACATATTGTTTTACCTTTATAGGCTTTACTACATCAAAATCTATGTATGAATCACTTCTAACAATAACCGAATAACTGTAAACACCTGGTTTTGGAGGGGCTCTGAAATTAAGTTCAACCTACAAAACAAAAATAATAGGTAAATTATTGGCCTTCAAATAAATTCCAGCTAGTTAAATACATACAGACACTTTCTCTTTCACATTGTTTCAAAAACCCGGCCATAAGTCTGGAATGCAATACAGGGTTCCCAGCAAAATCTGCTCGATCATGTCCCTGACCAAACTCAAAATTTTCCCTGACCAAAAACACATACATAGAGTTCCCACTCAAAAAAATTAGAAAAAGTAGGATGTGGGGTACCCCCCTAAGACAACATAATTATAGCATAACATTTTAAAAAATCCCTCAAAAACCCTTTTTTTTTAAATTCAAAAACAATTTATTTTTTTATTTTACTATTTATTATTTTATTATTTATTTTTATTTTAGTATCCTATAAGATTGACACAAGCTAAAGCAAAATGACAGTATCATTGCAACACGATTTTCACTGTATCTGAAATAGTGATAAAAATTATGAATCATGTAAATATGAAGATTTCTGTGTTACTAAAAACATGTTTGAATTGATTTCATTAGCCTCATTTCATTTCACCTCATATTTGATCCTCAAAGGAGGAATTTCGCTCGTATATGGCCTGCAAAAGTTATCTCTGGGGAAAAAATCAACAGTTATTGCCAAATAGAGTTCTGGTATGTAAAATAATGATATTTATTCTCAAGCATATTGATAAATGATATACACAATAATTACCTCTTCTCTTTCAACTAGGTTTGTAACAAGATAAGGAGCTGTAGTAAGAGCATGTTTGCGTTTCTCAGCCAAGTAAACCCACCAATACTCTTGCTTATTCTGAAATTTTAAAAAGATCTTTCACAAATTTTGAAGTTTTCTTTTCTACATAAATTTTTAACACATAAAATTTTATAGTTAAAACCTGTTCTAATGAACTTTGAGGAAGATATTTTGTTCGCTAAATTCAAAGCAACAAGGAAATACAAATTATTCCAGCAAAAAAAACCATATAGCATTGCACTACATAGATTGAGAAACATAAATTCGTAACTAATTAAAACTGTTTTCCATGCATGGATCCAATCAAGAGTAACACTATAACAGTATGGAGAGGTGCCTACCACAATAAAATCAAGGGGATTTAATTAACACTTACAATTGTACAAAATGTAAAATAACTATTATGTAAACCTACTCAAATCAGAAATTTTAATACTTGATCTAAGGCAAGTCTATGTGCAAAAACTGATAATTTTCATGAAAAAAAAAAATCATGATTTATTTCTCATTAATAACAATAGAGAGAACCTCAGATAAAATTTCATTTATTCAATGCCAAAAAAAACAAACTTATGTACAAAAAGTATAAATTACTGGAACCAATCATTTGTAACAAATTCAGAAAAAAATCTGATAAACATCTCAAGGAAGGAATTTTTATGTTTGCAAATTCCATATCAAATTTTGAAACATTAGTTGAAATATAATAAATAGGCACAAAAAGAAAGGTGTCTATATTTCAATGAATGTTTCAAAATTATAGAAATTAGAAAAAAAGTAGAAATTAATACAAAAAATTGTATTACTTTCTAAAAAATCTGAAATATATCCTCAGAGCATGCTATTGCTTGTTGTATACAAAAATTTAATTAAGCTTTAGGACGGACCAAATAGGTCACCATGAACTGCATAGTGTATGTTTCATTTTCTTTGTACTGTCTTGTTTTTTGTATTTATTTTTCTTTCTTGTATTGTGCATGTGTTGTTTTTTCCAATTAAAAAAAAATCCCACAGTGATCCAAATTCTGTTTTTACCAAGCATGGAACATGTGTAATCTGGACTGAACACTTGATTTTAATGACTCAGAGGGAATATCCGCTGCCTGATTCCAGGAGTCAAGAAAGACTTCGCGAAGTGAATGACAACGTCATGGGATACATTCATAGGCTGTCGAGAAACCTGAAATTTGGCGAGATCTGAACTTTGTGTTTCATTGCGATGTCTCTACTGTCCATAGTCAACATGGACCTTTAATTCTTTGAATTGGAAAATCAAATGGAAACCATATAATTATGAAATGTTATTTAAATTGTTTAACCTTGTGAATAAATGATCCTTCATGGAAATAATTATTCTCATTTTCTTGTCTGCTCACATTTTTGGATTTCCAAAACTTAACCTGGATTTGCAACAATATGTTGCACAAGCTATAGCACGTTAACGGCATCTCTGAGGTTACAGGCCACTATGAAATGAATAATTTAAAAATTCCCGATTACATATAATAAAAACTATAAAACAGGTTTAAGATAATTTTTCTTGAGGCTGATCCTCATGAACTTTGGTGTAGGTTTTTCTCCCGAGAAACAGTAGCATCTATATTGGAACAAAAAGCCAACACACTTGTAGCATACGGAATGAATGTCAATTTATGAATATAATAGAAAAATATTTTAATTCCCATAACAATTGAATAGAGCTATAATCAGACTGAATTTTTTTATCAAACATGCATAAAAGTTACCTCAGGAAAAAATGGTGAATGTACACTATGAGATTTCTTTGATTTTGTTTCCAATACATTTTCTTTTTTCGCCAGTTTTTCTTGAAACTTTGCCCATTCATCATCATCTTCATTTTCATCAAGCCTATTGTCATTATCAGCAGACACTGAGTGACTACTACCACCAGTTTCTGTATCACTTCCACTATCTTCAGCACTGTCATTTGAATCACATTTACTCTTGTCTTTTTGAGACTGAAAATAAAACTAGATGTTATATACAAAATTTCTATCGCACTGTTTTTTAAAAAGAAGAATTTTTCTCTTAAAATTCTGAGATTTTTCTGTAGCAGCACTGAGATTGTTCTGTGACGTGTGTAACAGTTTTCGGCATATTCTGCTTTGGGGTGGATATTTATGTGTTACCAGTGTTTGTTATTAGTAACTGCCACCAATAACATACATTTGTAAGTTTGCCAGAGTTTCAGTATGCATACAGGGTGTCTGTAAACTGTTCAGAAAAAATTGGAAAGGTGATATTGCCCATCAAGACGAACAATATTTACAATGGAACCTATGGTTGCAATCCACTTAAAATATCAGAAAAACAAGTAAAGTAAAGTGCCCATGTTGAAGTTTCAGTGAAAAAAAAACATGGAAAAAATGATTAACAGTTATGTTCTTCGCATAATAGAAATGAAGCTAGAAGTAAGTATTTATGCTTGTTCGACATGTTTCTAAGTTTTGTTTTTTATGAAAGACCGGCACACCCTCTCATAGACTCCCAGTGTCATATTGACCTTTGTTGCTGCAATAAGGATTCATGCGATGAGATCCTTCTCAGCGCCCACAGGTGTCTTGCACACCAATGCTTTTTCTCATTAGAAATTTGTCATATGGCAAATGATTGACTGTTATGTTCTGGAGAAGTGCTGCTTCTCTGGTACAGCAGAAATGAGGACTTGTGCTTGCTGGACATGTTTCCAAAAGTTTCACATTTTTGATACTCAGTGGATTGCAACCATAAGCTCCACTGTAAATATTATTTTCCTTGATGAGTATTATCACCCTTCAATTTTTTCTAAACAGTTTACGAACACCCTGTAAATTAAAGGGTAAAAAAAAAAATCAGTGTTACTATACCTTTCATTGCCATATGACAAATGTGAAACTTTTCTCAAGACAAATGGGAAGGGAGGACAATGTTTTTGTTGAACAGCGCTATTTTAAATATAACTGCTACATAGTTTTTACTATCTCTGGAAAACAACTTGTTGGCCATTCAAAGACACTGGGAAAAATCAAATAAATACTCTATCAACTTACGGTTTTTAATTTTCCAGCAATACCATTTTTTAAATCCACATTATGCTTTTTTGTTAATGCATCAGATTCTAATTTTTTTGGAGTATTTGGAGTGACCTTTTTTTTAGACTTCGCAGAAATATTCCGCCCTCCTTTCTTTTTTCTTCTATCTGAACCCTTTTGTTTTTTTGGTTTTGGTGAGCCATCTCTATCAGCAATGACATTGGATAGCTAGAAAGAGAGAGAAACTTCTCATTAAAATAAAACATGTGAACATGACTAGAAATTGAGATAAAAAGAAACCAAAGTAATACAAATACAACGCCACAACAGGCAAAAAGATTAACGAGGCCTTCAAACGTTCATTACTACTGCAGCCAGTTTGAAGATAAAGATTCAGAATCACCTTGGCACACACAAGATGGGGTAATGTTTTTCCTATTTTATATTTTGAATTTGCCGATAGATGTCCCAATTAATGATGAAAACTTTTTTTATAGACATGTGTGGCTGTGAGTTTGCCAATTTGTTTTTTTAACAAAAAACAGACCATTCTCAGTCCAAAAAGACAGATCTCAGTCCAACCTTGTATGACAAATTTAGAACCTGTTCTTCACTTGCATAAAAAAAACTTGTTATAAAAATCTATCAAAAATCATTAAAAATGAGGTACACGTATGTGTTCCTTTCTGGAATGCAGAAGTTATGGTAATTTTTTGTAGATGTGCTTCAACCTAGTTAAATAGATGCAATCAAAATATGATATATATTCTGAAATTTTTTTTAACCTCAGTTGAAGATTGAAGTGCAGACGTGCCAACTTTTGAAATCTAGAAATCCGGAGATTCTCCCGAGGGCCCCCCCCCCGACACTCATAGACTCGATCAAAAAAAAGGTTCATTAAAAAAAAAAAAAAAAAAAAAAAAGAATTTTTTTAATAAATTAAGAAAAAGTTACATTCTTCCCTCCCCCCATGGCTGGTTCTGCATTGCCCCGTAGAAGAATATAATTTCATGTCAGTCTTTCCATGCAGAATAAAGAAATCACATCTACATACTGTTCATAAAGCATAAGTGTTTCCTTCCGTGGATGCTATCAGTGATTGATAATCTTGGGTATATGAATTCTTAAAAGCTTTATATTTAGCTGTATATAGCTTAAAGTTTTATATTTTCTTTCTGAAGATGTTTAAGCGGAAGAAACAATTTAAAAAAATTCAAATTACAAAGCTGCGGACGAAAAAACGTGCTTTCCGCACGGCCGTTAATGGAATACAATAACGATTATACAGGAATTTCGGCAACCAAGGTCATGCCAATGATAAATGATTGCCTATAAACGCTACGAAAACGAAGTCGTGTCTTTGCCAGTTGCTTAAATGCGGTCACAGAGACTTTTTTTTACCGCTGCTCGATGGAAATGACTACGCTATCTTCTATGGGTGTTTTCCCTAACGGCAACGGTAATCATTGACGCCACGACAACGTGAAAGCTCGCGTAAAATCTAATTTTCTGCCAAAATCCGGAGAAAATGTTAACAAATCCGGAGAGTGGGAGGAAGGATGAAAAATCCGGAGTCTTCCGCCTAAATCAGGAGCGTTGGCAGGTCTGGAAGTGTTAAAAAATTAAAATAAGTTAACTTTATATGCATATTCCACATAGTATATAAATTACAGGGAAGTTTTCCTGTACAACAATATTCTTCATAACGAAAATTGCGTGTACAATTATAATACGCTTTGGTTTCATTACATCTCCCCTGGTATTAACACATCACAAGTGGGAGACAGATCTCAGTCCAACCTCGTCTGACTGAAATTTAGAACTTCTTCATCACTTGCATAAAGTTGCTGAATATAGAATCCTTTGCCGCATTTTGAAAATGGAAGAAAAGAAATAGTTTTTGAATCTATTTCTTCCTATTCCGTTGCAAATTAAAGTTTTGAAAAAAAATGTGTGGTATATAATAGATAAAATATTTTGCTTCTGAGTTTATATATAACCGTTGATGGCTGGTCATACCGAGCAATAGGCTGCCAGCTGCACCCTACAGACATGGCTATTTAATAGATAAAAGAGTATTTTGCTTCTAAGTTTATAAGTATATATAGCTGTTAACATACTTCCAATTACAAAAAATATCCAAATCACGTGTAGACCTCAGAAGATAAGTCCTTTATATTGCAAGGGACTGTATTGCTATTGAAATAAAAAACGTTTAATATGGACACCCAGTCCTAAAAAAGGGTCCCCAGGGATCCGTTCTTGGACCAATATTGTTCCTCATTTACATAAATGACATATTCGAACTTCACATAAATGGTAAATTAACCCCATTTCGCAGATGATACAATACTGTATGTTGAAGATGCTGAAATTACAAATTTAATAAAAAAAAGTTGAAGACCTATTCAAAATCTGTACCTGCCTTAAGAAAAATAAACTAAAACTAAACACACAAAAAACTAAATACATTTGCTTAAAAACAAGAAAAACTTTTAATAATTTTTCTGTATTATTAAGGGTGTTTGTATGAAATAAAACTTTTAATATGGACACCCTGTTCTAAAAAGGTGTCCCAATTAATTCAAGATATTTTGAATTATAAATTGAAGAAAATGCAAGAAAGAACCACAAACTAAGCTCAGACATTCAACAAATAACGATTTTTTTGTTTTTGTTTTACAATTACAGTATATAATTAGTGTATATGTCACGAATAATTTTTGCTTATTCATTACATTATTTAAATTATTCCTAACATATGCTTCTTTCACACTACACACTTTATATGCTGCTCTTTCCTTCATTTTCAGAAAGTTTCAAATTAAAAAATTACAGTGAATTACGCTTAAAAAAATGGAATTATTTTTTCTGTTGGGCTCAGGAGAGCAACAACTTTCTAATTTGATTTTTTAGAAGTCATAAAAAGACAATATTTTTTATTTCAATAACTATACAACCCCTTGCAATATGAATGAACTATCTGAGCTTTACGTGTTGTTTGAATACTTTTTCTGAATATGGACGCTATTTCAGATTGTTGGAGAAACTTAACAGTGTGCTTGTGTGTGTCCCCAGCACTTTCAGAACAAAAATGCTGGACACCGTTTTGTGTTCAGTAGGTGGTGCTATCTATCCAAATGGGTAATGTGTGAAATTGAAATTTAATGTGTACATATTGAAGTTTGAATACGTGATTTATATATATGTAAATGAGGAACACTATTGGTCCAAGAACGGATCCCTGGAGGACACCTTTTTAGGACAAGGTGTCAGTATTAAAAGTTTATTTAAATAGCAATACCGTCCCTTGCAATATAAATGACTTATCTTCTGAGGTCTACACGTATCTTTATATATACTTATAAACTTAGAAGCAATGGATGGCTAAAGCATCAGACAGAGCAGAATGGAAAAATTTAGAGACCTTCATCCAGCAGTGGATTGAAAATAATTGTTGATGATGATGAAACTTAGAAGCAAAATACTCTATCTTTTATCTATTACATAGCCCTGTCTGTAGGGTACAGGTGGCAGCCTATTGCTCGGTATGACCAGCCATCAACGGTTATATATAAACTCAGAAGCAAAATACTTTACCTTTTATCTATTATATACCACACATTTTTTTTCACAACTTTAATTTGCAAAGGAATAAGAAGGAAAAGAGATTCAAAAACTATTTCTTTTCTTCCATTTTCAAAATGCGGCAAAGGATTCTACATTCATAACTTTATGCAAGTGATGAACAAGTTCTAAATTTCAGTCAGACGAGGTTGGACTGAGATCTGTCTCCCACTTGTGATGTGTTAATACCAGGGGAGATGTAATGGAACCAAAGCATATTATCATCGTACACGCAATTTTCGTTATGAAGAATATTGTTGTGTACGAAAACTTCCCTGTAATTTATATACTATGTGGAATATGCATATAAAATTAACTTATTTTAATCTTTTAATACTTCAATCTTCAACTGAGGTTAAACAAAATTTCAGAATGTATATCATATTTTGATTGCATCTATTTAACTAGGTTGAAGCACATCTACGAAAAATTACCATAACTTCTTCATTCCAGAAAGCAACACATACGTGTATCTCATTTTTAACGGTTTTAAATAGTTTTTCATAACAATTCTTTTTTCAAGACCTGTGGTAAAAAACATACGTGTACCTAATTCAAATGGTCCTAGTAAAGATATCGATCCAAATTGATTAATTAAAAAATTGTTTGTTTTTTTAAAGGACATTTGACATACAATAAACACAAATCAATCAACAAAAAATTTTTTAATAATCAGTTTTGGCTCAGGTATGAAGAGGATAAGCCAAACTGCTAGTGTTCATAAAAATGCCAAGACAAAAGTTTAGGATGTAAATCCCACCTGGATTAAGTATGAAATAAATGATAAATAACTCACTTCATTTTCATCTTGTTCTTCATTAATCATCTCATTTTCTTTGTCAAACAAACAAGACATGTTCTTACGAATGATTGTTGCTGTAACAGTAACTATTGCTCCAGCAGTAATGGTGCATGAATCTTCATCATCTACAACTTTGGTTTACAAAGAAGTTTTTTATAAATGTCAGAATTGAGACAAAATTTCATTTCAAATAATTACAAAAAAAAAAAAAAAAATTCATATTCAAGTACAAAACAACCAAGGAGACCCTTGGTTGGACATTAGTCCCATGCAACAAATAGAAAAATTATAATTCATGAAATAAAAGTAAAAATATGTATTATAAAGATAAGTGAAAAATAAACAAAGGAAAGAGAAATGTAATTGAATTTAGTATAACAGGTGGTGGCAAGATATATATAATTGGTGTGAATAATAAACATGTAACGGGGTTGAAGGTGCTGTGACACATATGAGAACAGGAATCAACATATGCAGAATACAATAATGTATATCCCATGCCAATGTAATGCATTTGCAATTGTCTAAATTTTTCTGAACAAAAAGTTGGATGTTATTTGACATTTTTTTTTTAATTTAATTCATACATTGAGTTGATTCCTGTTCCTCTGTAATTCCTGTTTAACAATAATCAAAAACATTAGGAAACCATCTAAAACCATTATGAAAACATCAAGAGAGTGATAGAAGGTCTGGAAATTTACACATAATGATGGAAGAATTTGTTTTATGCAATGCAAAGAACAAAAAACTCTGATCATTAGAGCTATGTTTTTTAAAGCTACATGAAGATCTTATGCTTAAAAGATGAAAAGAAGAGGATATTCTATAAAACAACAATTTAGTATAATATATTTATTCATTGCAAAAAAAAAAAAAAAAAAAATGAATTGTACCATAAAAGCATGTTTCAGTGCATGTTAACTAAATTCTGAGAAAATTAGCCCATTAAATTGGCTTTAATTTTTGTACATTGTCGCATACGTTTCAACCATAAAGCTGAAAAAAAACCACTAGAATATTGGATACAAAGAGTAAAATTGAGATTCAGAGCTAATGATTAGTTTAATTGTGATGGCTACTTTAACATTAAAGTAATTTCTATAACTAAAAATTAATTACCTTCAGACTTTACCTCCACTTCTATAAGTGGCATCCTTGCTATAACGCTCATAATATCATCATACTGATCATCAGTCAAACTTCGTAATACTGCTCGCCTATCATCTGCTTTCATACACGCCAAGTTTCGTATGCTTCTTATATTACGCTAGAACAACAAATACAGATTTAACAAGAAAAATGAAGGTTATATTAAAAAATAGATAGGTTTTTCTTAAAAAAAAAATGTGATTGCATACTTTCCGAGTAGTGAAATGGCGCAACATATCCCCAGTTATGTGAGGTAACTGCAAAATGGGACTTCTATTCTCCCACAAAGCCTGGACAATCATTGGACACAGCTTCATTGCATGTTCAATAGTATCCAAATTCGGTGTTCGAGGTACTGCAATATCAAAGAGGCATTGAATGAATATTTTTTTTAAAAATTAATCAGCCGAGTTGAACAGAAATATATGTGTGAAGAGGCATTTAACATCAACTGCACATTGCTGAAATAACAGTCATATAATACTAGGTTCAAAAATAAGGGTTATATATAAAAGGGGACTTAATTTCAGGTTATACATAATTATTATATATAACCTGATATATTATTAATAATTTCAGGCTATATATAAAAGGGGACTGCACAAAACATGAATTCTACACATTTTTATCATTCACAGATGTAACCAGATAGAAAAATATTAAAGAGAAAGCATTGATTTCACATTTAATGAATTAACAATATTACAATAAATGCCATTTCAGGAGGAAATATTAATAAATTTTCAAAATTTCAACTATAAAATCTGACCAACATGAAGTTGGTGTGGGAAAAATATATTTTCTAGATTGAGTATTGAATTTTATTAACTTAAAGACATTGTCCTTGTTTATTGCATCAAAAAGCAAGCCTCACTAGAAATTCAGGGCTCGGCACGGATCATGGCCTCAAAACTAATGAAAATAGTGACCAAAATGTTCAAAAAAGAGACCAAATAGTGACCAAAATGTTTAAAAGTGACCAAATAGTGACCAAATGTTTAAAAGTGACCAAATAGTGACCAAAATAATTTTAGACAGAGACCAAATGGACATTGAATTTTGATTATTACCAAATTGAATGAATTGAAATTGAATTTAGTGTTTACTAAACTTTGTATTTCAATGGAACTCATTGAAATTGGTTTTTTTTTACATAGTAGTGTGAAATAAATCGAACTCAAACACATTCTGCTAACCAGAAAAGTTTTGAATAACTTATCAAATTTATCAACAACTATGCGTGAGAGAGTAACATTACATCCTTTTTAAGTAACAGCAGCAATGCCTTTCCCCCGTGTTGCTTTCCGCAAGCCATCTTAAAATCAATTTAAGCAGGAAAAAGTTTAACAAATACAAATACAACGCCACAACAGGCAAATTGCCCAACGAGGTGGCTGACTTAAGACGTCATGGATCCCCGAGCCATTTTTTTTTTTTTGGAGACCCTACCTACTACTACTACACCACACATGACCCCCCCCCAACGAATCGGTACATGCGGGAATGTGCGTGTACGTGTAGTAAAACCTGACGTGAAGTTTTGTTGTTTCTCTGTAATGCTTGTTATGTGTAGTGCTGCCATCTGCCACCAGTTTTTCTAACTATGAGTGAAGTGTTATGATTGAATGATTTATCGTTGTAGGACTGTTGCTCTCTGTGGCGAGACTTTTTAACAGGGAGATCGGCTCGCATTTGCGCCTTGAAGTTGGGAACCACAGAAAACCAACTTCAGCCGACCACCACTGTGGGGGTTGAACCCAGATCCTCGCATCGCGAGTCCGTCACTAACATTTCACATTTAAAGTGAAAAAAAATGAAATAACACAAAATTTTTGATGAGACAATTTGTCCCATCTACATTCCAGTGGATTTTTCATTCATGTTATGCTATGAATGACAGTATACAAAATGTAATCAAACTTTTTTTAACTAGCACAAATTTTATTTACATGCCTAGGTTTGTATTCCAACAAATTTTAAGAAATTTACTATAATGATTAAAAAAAAACCCTATAAAATTACATTTTTACAATATTGTTTTAAATTATTAAATTAAAATATTACTTAAATTACTGAATTAAATAAATTATCAACTTGAATAAAGTATTTAAATTATTAAATTAACTAAATTATGTTAATTATTAAATTAACTAAATTATGTTAATTATTAAATTAACTAAATTATTTTAATTATTAAATTAACTAAATTATTTTAATTGTTATACGTTAAGGGAGGGCAACCCCCCCCAGCGTCAATGGCAAAGCCTACTGATAACATTTACTCCTTTACCCAGAAACAGTATAATTTTGGCCCCCTCCACCCGTAATTTTTAACAGAAAAAGACTCCGCGGCCTTCCCCGGTAAATTTCCCATGAACCTTGTAAGCACCAACATGGCGGCTTTTTTCCGCGCCAATCAATCGCCGTTTTGCGGCGGTCAATTCAAGATGGCTGACAAAGGGCACATAAAATTACAAAAAAATATATTATTTATAATATGAATCAACCTAATATGCGAAAATCGATAGAAATATATCGGGAAATATGGAAAATTAGGATAAAATGAACATAAAAATCGAATCAACGACCAGTGCCGTCTTAAGGCATGGGCCCGGGGGCCTCAAGCGAAGAGGGGCCTCACAAAAATGAGATCTGGTTGAAATTTTTGGTTTATAAATGCGGTTGATATCAAGTTTATGGATGCTGCTGTCAGAATTACGCCATGTTAGCTCCGACTCCTCCCGTAATTTTCCACGAACAAAAACAGTGAATTTGTCCCCCCCCCCACCCACCCGAGGCTCCCGATTTACCATGGCCGTAATACATTTTTTTTCTGGAGGGGAAACATAATTTTACTGCCCCTTGACTGTGAAATTTTATAATTTTGCAAATAAATTAAATTGCCTTTTCTTAAATATACCATTCTATCAAAAATACCGTTCGAGGCATTGCCCCCCCCCCCCCGTTTTGGATCTGATCACGGTATGTAGCAACCCGGGCCGCAAGTACGAACAAAAAATTTACTATCGCCCGGGGCCGGTATCCATTTTTTTAACGGAAAAAGAGTAAACTCGGCACCCTGGCACTCTTCCTCGTTCAACACCCGTGGAACCAGACCCCGCCCTCTCCTATTGCGGTCATAACAGCGACTCGAGACAAAAACGTTTTAATAACTTTCGAGGTCTAAAAAGGAGATTGCTTTACACAACACCGATATTAAGTCAACAATCGGTATCGTGAAGATGCTCTAAATTAAGTTACGGCCAGAAGCGGATAAAGGTCAGTTGTTGACGGCCCCGAGCATTAAAAAAAAAAAAAAATATTAGGCCCCTTAAATTAGGAAAAAAAGTGTAAAGTAGGGGTCAGAGGCGTGCTCGGTGTGCCCACCGTTAAATCCGTCTCTATATACAGCTAGCCTGCACTGAGTTTTTATCAGCCTGATGACCAATTTTCATCTGATTTGGAAACCCTTGTGTTAAACTAAACGTTGAATTGCAGGATTCTGTGATCTTTTCATAAACAGTTCTCCTTTCGATCATACCTGGGGCTACGGTTTCATGCTGAGATTTAAATCCAGTTAGAAAAATAGTAAGAATTTTATTTCTAGATAGATTGCGATTTTCAGTCGGATGATTTTTTTTATTGTAAATAAATTCAAAATACTTGCGAGCTTCTTTAACCTTGGCCACCTACAAGAGTATTCTCCAAAGCGTATTAATAATACGCTTAATACGTATTAATAGTACGCATCTTTAATACGCGCGCTTTGGTATTCTCCCGCTGCGCATAAGTTAGTTTCTGCACGGGCTCTCTTAAATCGCCATTTCAAATATTAAAAAAAATTAACAAAAGTAACGATAGAACAAACAACAAATGTAACTTGCTCGATGCTCAAGAAAGGAATTCGGCCCTTAGGACTAAAGCTTTTTAAAACAAATAAAATAAAGGATCAATTTTAAAATAAGATGAAAATGAAAAAACGAGTGAGCAAGCGTGGGGAAATAAGAAAGAATGGTAGTTGGGGGGGGGATTCTTTGTTGTAAGTACGCCTTTTACGCTATTTTTTTACGACCGGCTTTTCCATAAAATGACTCTTTAACCAAGGAGCTTTCTTTCCAAGCGCCTTGAAATCAAGTTATGCTGACGTCACGCGGTATGCTCCCAGGAAGATAAGACGCCTGCATGTATAGGGGTTCTATGGGAAGGGAGCTAACGATCGTAGTTCAATGAAGGGAGGGAGAAAATTAGCGACCTTGAACCTTTAAAGTTCTCCTTGAAGAAAAGAAAAACACTGACAGCAGAAAAGCGCGCGAGACCGAGGTTTCTTTGCTAAAAAAAGTGGAAAAAGTGACCTGGGCCTGAAAATACGTAATAAAAGTGACGTGTTTCTAAAAAAGTGACTTTTAGTGAAAAAAGTGACCCGTGCCGAGCCCTGGAAATTGCACCTTCCCACCTTCAATACAAAGGCCATAACAAGAAAAGAAGCGGAAGGCAATCTGTAAAGCCACACCTAAACCCGCTGCTCTACTCGATGCCCAAATGCACAAAAACATGTTTTCCGTCAAAACCGCCCCATGCTGTGAGCTAAAAACCGGTTTTTGGGTGGTTCAAAATAGTGGAGTGGATAGGTTTTTCATGTCGATTCCGGACCCGGCTTCATTTGCATAGTGCATGGTCAAGCTCGCGGTACTTGCATTGGAAAGAATGTTCATCATAGGTGCCATAAGAGCTCTGATACATAGAAAATGGAGATGGGGTCTTTTATTGTATATATATATATATATATATATATAAGACCTCAGTATATATAGCCCACAAGCGTGTATGTGGTCCAAATTTGTTGCCAAAATCCTCTATGTGAAGAGGTTAATGGTTAAAAATGTATTATATATATATATTATAGTATATAATACTTACTTCTTCCAGCAAGAGCAAGCATTGTAAATTGAGAGGCACACTGAACAAATTCTTGCAACAAATAAGGACATTTTTTGATAATATATAGCTTATCTGAAAAAAGAAAAATATAAACAGTTACACCAAATAATAAAAAAACAAAACATGATCAAGAAACATCTAATACAGTGGAACTTTGGGTTTACGAGGATAATTTGTTTCGTAAACATGCTCCTTATCAGAATTGATCGTATATCACAAACTTTCCCATAGGACATAATGTAAACTATAATTCCTTCCACAATTATTCATTTACATAAAAACTGATAAAAACAAAATTCAGTCAATATAATACAATCTATATATATATAAAATAACATGTCCTGACTTACTGATTCATCATCACTGAGCCAAAACCATTGAAGCTACAAATATGAAATTTTGGCAGTAGTTTCATTTCATGATGTAAGGATTAGCTAAGAAAGGGTATTTTGAAATTCAACCCCCAAAGGGGTTACGAGGCATTCAAATATTACATAAAGGAATCATCGCAAAGTAATTTGCAGATTACCAGATCCATGCAAGTACAGCCATGGGTAACAGATGGTACTATATGATAATACAATAAGCGCCACAAATTGAACCGTACAGTACAAAAATTTAAATATAATGTATAGCTTAATGCAGTAAAATGTTATATACAGGGTGCACGGGAAAGTCCTTCTGACCTGAAATAACTTGACAATGAGAGCGCTACAGCTATAACTTAGATAATGGTATAATAAAGTGACGTCTGATCAAAAAGCAACAAACAGCAGTGTGTAAAGCAATATATAACAGCAAATTTAAAAATTAAAATCTTTATACGGCTAACCTGCTAGAAATGTCAATCAGTACAAATTATGTTCCTCTTGGTTACACAAAAGGAAATTTTCCTTCCAAGATTTTGAAAAAATTCTGCTGAGATACTGATAAATTTAATTGTTGATTTTTGCAACTTTCAACAGCCACATATTTTCATTTCCTTCAAGACAGTAATTTCGGGACAGATTTAAGAATAAATGAATCATTATTCAAAAATTCAAATTTATTCCAGGTTAGGGGAGATTTTTTTTTTTGAATCAATGAAACAAAAAACAATGTTATCAATATAATAAAATATATAGAATCAAATATCGGATGTTTCATTTTTACACTAAACTCCATTTATCCAGCCAGTGGGTGAAAAATTCCAGGGGCATTTCTTTCTGGGTGAGCCCAATGCGTTAAGATGGCCCTGCACTATATTTCATCATTCATCACTGCACCTTTACCTGCAATTTTTCGAACCACTTCCTGAAAAAATTCTGAAACTATTCAGCTGAAAGTACCACAAGTATTCTTTATGGGGAATTGTATAATATTTCATCATGTATATATATTGTTTGTAATTGCATTTTTAATTAGGTTGCTGTATTTTTTAAATATATGACAAGCATATTTGTTATGGGCATTTTTTCTCAGCCACCTCGTTGGGCATTTTGTATTTGTATAAGTGCTAGGTGGACATTAGTGCTTCATGGTGAACGTTTTGCCAAAAAAAAGTGCTTTGTGACCTAAACAGTTTGGGAACCACTGCATTAGACAAAAGTATGGCAAAATGACCATATCCAAAGTTGCTGTAGCTCTTACCATTCACAAGTTATCTCAAGTCAAAAATATTTTTCTATGCACCCTTTAAATGACATAGAAGAGAACATTTTCTTTTTAGTTACCTTCTTCCAACGTATTTGGATTTAACTTCATTCTGCTAAGATGTGCATGAATCAAAGCTCTCGTTTTTATGCTGTACCCACAACATAAAAATCGCTCTCTATTTCTTTCACCTAAATTAGGTAATTCCTTAATCAATTGTGGCAGTTCAAAGTTATCACTTGGCCTTTCGATGATTTCAGAGTTATGTTTCTTCTCAAATTCAAAGGATGCACCAAGTACCATGATCACACGCTTCAAAATCATGTACGGAGTTTTATGCAAAAAGTGATAATAGATCTGTGTTGTTGCCAATAAAACTTTATTTGACTGATATTTGACTGATCGGTACCACCAGATGCCCACTGCAACTGGCAGAGCAACCATGAAAACAAGGCCATATAATCCAAGTACCTTGAAATAAAAATTAATTAGAAAATACACACACTAAACATGTGAATGACATTCATAAAACACAGTGAAATCTCTGTCAAAAGCTGCCTGTGGAAATGACAGAATGAAGTAGAAGTAATGCGATTGTGTCATCAAGTTTTGGACCAAATCGAGCTGTACTCATGAGTTTTTATAAGCACGGGTAGCCCTGTCAAATAGATGAGCTTGGGGAAGGGGGGGCATTACTGCTTTACAGTCATGAAAATCAGTCCCGCTTTAAATGAAATTTATATATATCATATATATTTCGAAACACACATAGTGTAGATAAAATTCAGTGGTATCTACAAATACATGTTATTGAAAGAAATCCAATAATATCCCATTGTAGATATGGCTTCAAGTTTGCATACAAGGATAGCCATCTAAAAGAGTAACAAGGTGTAAAAGACATTTTTACAATTTACAGCTAAACTTGTGACAGTGTTTCAGAGATAGAGCCACCATCACTTCTTATTTTCATGATTTCATTTTCTACTTCTGAGCTGAGCTCTGCTAACTTACCCATAGGGAAAGAGTCTGAACCATTCATTCTAAGAAATATAGCTTTCTGGGTATTGTGATCACTTCTGTTTATTTTTTCTGTGGGATACCAGCTTAGCCTCCTTAGTCCTTGATGTCATTTTGAATTTAAAATTTTTTATGTTTATTTTTAACTGTGAAACTGCCTAAAATTGGTTTCTCCCACCAAATGTTTACAACATCTAGAGCTAATTTTGAGGTCTCTGTGAACATTTCATTTGATGGTGAAAATATATAGGAAGATGAAATAGCATAGAAGCTTAACATTTCAATTAGTTTTTGGTAAATGAAGAAGTCATCAGCACTTTTTCTAAGTTTTATGCAGATTTTATATTCAAAGTATAAATATGTTGAGATAATTGATAATTTGACATACCCACACTGAGTTTTCCTTTTCTACAATCCATGAAGGCAGAGCGATACCAAATGAAGTTGCTCCTGGACCATCTGGATTCCCGAACATCTCCCAATTTTTACGTGCTTCTTCATCAGTAAGACTAATGTGAGAATTTATTTTCACTAAAAGCTATATGTTAATCTAATCTATAAACTTCATTTAGAAAATAAACTGAAAATAACTTACGCAGCATATGCTTTAGCAATCATCATAAATTTCTTCTCATCTCCTGATTCTTTATCTGGATGGTATACCAAACTTAATTTCCTGTAAGCTTTTTTTATTTCTGCCATACCAGATGACTATTTGACAAAAGATATTGGGAAATGAAAATATTTATAATATATGCATAATATTGAAAAACATTCATTGAAAACATAAAAACATTGATTGAACAATATCTGTTGTGCCAATTCATCGTGACACAAATTTGTCACGATACAAATTTACCATAGCGTCGATCCGTCATGATGTCAATTTATCACAGAGTCAATTTGTTGCAACGTCTTTAATTCACTGCACATGTTCCACGAATGTCCTTCATTCAGCTCTTTTAGCGGAGGTGTTAGGTGTGAGGACACGAATGGTTTCATAATAATCATTACATGTAGTTTTTATATTTTATATATATATTAATTTTTTTCTTTAATAAATATAACCAGCCAGAGCGAGTCAACCAAAACAACAAGATTGAAGTTAATCCTTAGCTAAGGCTCTCTCCAGACAATCCTCCATTTAAACTGATCCCACATTGTTCACCAAAATAGGTTTAGAGTGAGACAAGTCCACAACACACGTGCGTACTCATACTGTCATATTCACGTTGCTCACTGAATAAGGTGCTAAGTGAGATAGCATGGGTGATCCCTAATTGTATATATTTCCCCTCACACAATATTTCTATTTAGCATATTTTCATCAAATCCACCGGAGCAAGTGAACTCAACCCAATAAAACTGATACTGGCTTTTAGTCAGCAAGTTATCAAACCCATTTGCTCACCAATAAGGTGTTAAGCGAGATGACTCACTGATGGATATTTTATATTTCACAATAAAATTCTCTTTTTTTTGTATCATCTGTATATAACATGACAAGTGTAAGATAACAGAAGAAATGACATGGGGGCCCTCCAATCGCTTTTAAAATATACCTTCATCCTAATGTGTACATTCATCCATCTTAACGAAACCCAGAAACTTTTCTCCAACTCCCAACCCCACACATCTCATCTGAAATCACCATAAAATTTCTTAATCGCAACAGTTCTCCTCATTTACGGTAGAAATCCGTAGAAACCATGGAAACTCAGTAGTATTTGGCAAGTATGAATAAAAAACATGAAGGAAAGTGCTCACACTTTCTTTAGTAAAAATGATTCATTAAAACTAAAACTTAAGGCCGATCGTGATGTTGCCTGCCTGCAATCATATGTAAATGAAATGACCTTGAAGCCGATTGACTTGTTCAGACAAATGCGGCCGTACGTTGTCACGATCCCTACTTTCTTTGCATTTTATCTCCAATAACTTCTTGTTTTGCTAGCTTAAAACGATCGGCTGAGGTCGTTAAACAAGTCATGCCATAACTTGAATAACTCTTGTTCTCTAGTTCCTGGTTGGTTTGGTGAAAATGATTTTATCACGAAAAGTTTTGTAAATGAAAGTCTAATAGCTTTCTACAAGTTCTATAGCACCGATCTGGTAACTATCGGTACTGCTCTGGATGATGAAACCCTGAATAGATTATCGGTGAAGGTGTCGATCTACACCGATCTAGACGTCCAGTTATCCTGTATTCTACTATGTTAGTTTTACTAGTTTCCGATGGCTTTCGTCCTCGCCTGGTGTTGGTGACTAGTTTCCGAGAACTTTTTATCTCTAATCTCTGAGAGATCTTCACCTGGTGTTGGTTGCTGGTGACTTGCTATGAACTCCGGAACTTTGTTCTTAGCTCTACTAATGTGGATGGATATACACCATGTCTACGACTAGAAAGGTGATGTTCAGCAGAACATGGACTTCCTATGGTGAGATTCAACTAAATCTACTAAAATGAAATTTTTGAACTGAAAAAAAAAACTTAATTGTAAAATTGTTCTTAACGATAAATTGAGAGTTAATCTGTGAATGTAAATTTACAAAATCCATTAAATGTAATAAAGCAATGGAAGTGATACAAAACAAACTTGTTTATTTATTTCCTAATTTTGTTGTCTGCCTTAACTCAGGATATTTCGAACCGGGCATGTAACCCCATAAGAGATGTTACATTGGGATTTGAGTCAAAATTAAGACGTTGTGTAATTGAAGTTATGCGATGTAAAATTAAATATTTTAACATTAAAACGTACAGAAATAATTTGCGACCAAAGCCAAACATCATATAAATGTGAAATTTGTATAGCAGGGTTATACTGTATTAGAATAAATTAGTCCCAAATTAGCACTCTAGTTATATAACATATCATATCATATTTATTTATTTATACAATATTGTTGGCCCTCGGGCCTACACAAGAGGATGCGATTGAGAATGACAAAGATATTGTTTGATATTGGACAAAAAACTAGTGATAGTGGGAGATTCAACAATAGAGCTTGGGAGTTTGTTCCATTCACCAATGGTATGAGGAAAGAAGCTGTATTTAAAGCAGTCAGTGAAAGCAAAAATAGGTTTTAATTTAAGGGAATGGTCGAGTCTTCTAGAGATGTAGGATGGTTTGGCTAAGATACCAGAAGTATCTATGTTGAACTGACCATGGGAAATTTTATAAAACAATGTTAAACAAGAAATGAGAGGAAGAGTAGAGAGAGGGAGGAGATGAAGTTAATTTCCAAGTTCGGACACAGAAATGAAAGATGACCAGCGGTCGAGAACAAATCGGGCAGATTTATTTTGGATTGATTTGAGTTTGTCTGTATTACTGGAGGTGTAGGGGTCCGTCCCAAATTTCAGCGGCGTAGGAAAGGCGGGGAGATATAAGTTTGGTAACAGAGAAGTCTGATATCTCAAGTAGAGTGTTTAAGATTGCGGCGGAGGAAGAAAAGTTTGTTAAGACACTTCTGGTAAATGTAGTCGACATGTTTGTTCCAACGTAGGTCCGCTGAAATTATGACTCCAAGGTATTTGATATGAGAAACTTGAGATAACGTTAAGTGATTGATGGAGTAGGAGTATTCAAGAGGAAGTAGTTTACGGGTAACTTTCATGTGAACCGTTTTTGAGATATTCATTGGCATTTGCCATAGGGAACACCAGTCAGCGATGGAAGCCAGGTTATGTTGGAGACGTTCTTGATCAGATTGATGGTGAATGATACGGTAAATTACACAGTCATCAGCAAATAGTCTAGTGGTGCAATTGAGGAATTGTGGAAGGTCACTAATATAAATTAGGAAAAGTAACGGGGAGAGGACCGATCCTTGGGGGGTCCTAGACTTTACGAGGGCAGATGGTGAGTTATGATCATTAAAATAGACAAACTGTTTACTGTGTTTTAGGAAAGGCTCCACCCAATTAAGTAATTGTACGTTAAGTCCAAGGCATGAGAGTTTGAGGAGAAGTTTATCGTAGGGAACTTTATCAAAGGCTTTAGAGAAATCTAGGAAAACGATATCAGTTTGTAGGTTGTTATCAATGGCTTCAGAGAGATCATGGATGAAGAGGGCCAGTTGGGAGGTAGTAGAGAGGGATTGTCTAAAGCCGTGTTGGTTGGAGAAAAAAAAAGCTGATGGAGTCCAAGTGGATACGGATTTCTTTTGCTACAATATGTTCGAAGACTTTACAGCAGGAGGAGGTGATTGCTATTGGCCTGAAATTAAGGGGATTGGAAGGTGGACCCGATTTTTGGATAGGAATAATTTTATTGATTTTCCAGTCGTTCGGGAGGGTAGCAGAATTTAGTGAAACATTGAACAGGATTAAAAGATAGTCGGCGATTTCATCAGCACAGAATTTAAGAATAGAATTTGGATGTCGTCAGGGCCAACAGAATAAGGTTTCAGTTTTTTTCAATAGTTTTAGGATACCTTGTTTGGAGAAGGATATTGGGGGAGAGTTGTGGATAGAATCAGAAAAACAGTATTGGGGAGGAGAGGGGTCTATTGAGAAAACCGAGCAGAACGCTAAATTGAATTCGGCAGCCATCTCTGAAGGAGAAGATGTATATTTATTTGAACTTCTGAGGGAAGTGGGACCAACAGATTTAGGTCTAAGGTAACTCCAGAATTTTGTTGGATTGGTCTTTAAGTAATAGGGTAGGGAATGAGAGAGGTATCTGGACTTTTGGACGGAAATGAGGTTTCTGAGGTCACGGGTGGAGGCTGAAATTACGGATTTGAGTGAATTGGATTTGTTGGTTTTATATTTGAAAGCGATTCGGCAGATTTTCCTCTTTAGATGAATAATGTCTCTGGTGATCCACGGATTAAAAAAATACTTAGAAGAAACTTTTTTAATTGGAACTGGAGCTAGGCATTTGTCTATAATACCTTTAAAAGAGGTCCAGAGGATGTGGATATTGTTAGAAGAGGATATGAATAGAAAATCATTGAAGTGAGAGCGAAGAATGTTTTGCATAAGTGAATAATTTGCCTTGTTGAAATTACGTTTAGGGGCGAGTTTGTAGGATGGGATAGAGTGGAGGAGGGAAAAGTTAATGACTGGGATTTTATGGTCGGAGCAACCCTCAAAGATTGAAGTGAAAAGGATTGAAATACCATTGGAGGTAGCAATGAGATCTAAGGTAGAACTGGAGTAAAGGGTGGTTCTTGTGGGTTCTAAAATAGATTGGACCAAGTTAAATTTAAGGAAGATATCTAAAACTTTGTTATTAATTCTGTGATTGTCAGACAGGGATTCCATATTTTTCCAGTCAATGCCAGGAAGATTCCAGTCTCCGGAGATAATAATAGAATGTGTATTGTAAAATTTTTCAAGAATACTTTCCAGTTGTTCAAAAAGGTGGAAATCAGGAGAGGGAGGGAAATAGACAGAAAAGATGACAAGTGGGGGACAGTTAGGTTGAAGCCATTCAGCTCTAATTTCGAGTTTGAAATCTAAAAGAATTTCAGTTAAAAGGATAGAATTTTTGAAAATAAGAGCCCCCCCCCCCCCATCTTTTCGAAAAGCATTGTAATCAGGTGGTAAAATTTCGGAATTAGAGATTGTATTATTTAGCCATGACTCTGTAACACCTAGAAAATGGGGATTCTGGATGAGTAAGAATGATTCTAGAAAATCTGTTTTATTTTTCAGGCTGCGAGTGTTAATAGTTCCCAATTGAAAGATATTTTTTAATTTTGAGGTTGTGTAGATGGAGGGGTTGCTCGGGGGGAGTAGCCTAAAGGGGGTACCGAGGAAATATGGGACGAGAGGGAGGGCAAGGAAGGGTTCTAAGGAACGTGAGTGGGGAAGATGGGGCGAATATCGTTAATATCGTGATCCCAGACATATTTGGTGTTATTGATGAGTGCAAAATTGTGAATTAGTTTTACTTTAATGCCTTCATCACAGAATTTTAGACTGGCTCTCCAAATTTGACCATGAAGCTTGCATGTATCGAAGGAGAAATCTTCTGAAATAGATATGTTGCTGTTTTTAAGTTTGGAGGCATTTTTTAGAATCTCATTTTTGATTTTAAATTTGTTGAATTTTATTATGGAAAGTCTGGATCCGTGGGTCCTTTTGGAACCTATTTTATGACAGCGGTCAATCTCACTAGGTGAATTTTTAACTGCTACTATTAACTGCAAGTGTAAATTTTAAATTTGTGAAATTTCAATGGAGTACTTTATTACACGATCTTGGAAAAAATAAAAATTACTTTGCAACTATTTTTACTTCAATGAATACTTTCTTTCATGTTAAAAATTGAAATATTTTTAATATGAATGAGGAGGGGGAACATTTCCAACAAATGGAAAAAAAAAGTTTCATTTTATGTCTGAAACAAAAAACCTATTTATAAGGTCACAATGAACATGTAAAGGTGATTCAAATGTCACAATGAATTGACATCACGACAAAATGACGTGATAAGTTTGCACCATGACAAAATGAGGCAGTGACAAGTTTGTAGCACGACAAACTGAGCTAGACCCAAAAATCTTAATGAGAATTAGTTAGAGATAGGACCATGCAAATAAGTCATACTAAGCTGGAATACATTCTAAGTGGGAATGTTATAAGCAAGATTAACTGGACTGTATTGATTGGCTGTTTGGTGTTAAGAAATATGGAAGTGAATAAAATAATTACCATACACACACACACACACACACACACACACACACAAAAAAATGAATGTTTCATAACAAATACTTACTGGGCTGATTTGCAGAATTTCAAAAGGATCATAAGCGACATAATCGTGTTGTAAGTGAGCTACTTTGTATGCTGTGAGAAACAGGGCTGTCCACCCTATCAGCAAAAGAAATTTTCTAAAAAAATAAAAATCCAATGCAAAAGATGTTTTAATATTTTATTTATACAATACTAATTGACAGGTCTATAAAAGAGAATGTGAGTGGAGGGTTGATATATTGACAAATATTTTTTTAATTAAATGAAAAAAAATAATCTCAGAACAGCTTATACAAGTTGCTTGATAGTTTAATTCATAGATAGCAAAATGAATGAATAAAATGTTAATAATACTGGCAATTGGTTTTTGAAGAGGTTTGATTTCATTTAATAAAAAACTACAGCAGTAAATAGAATACCATAAAATTTAGCTAGATTAAAATTTGCTAAAATGATTACAATTTCTGATGGAATTGGCTGTATAAAATATAGGGCCTACTTGTGAATAAAGAAACAATTATTAAATGTTTTCAGAAATTTCCTTTGAAGGAGTTGAGTCTGAAGGACTTCAAAGATAAGAATCAAACATTTTACTAGCATCGATGAAAAAATCCTGATTTATGGTCACATCAGTTGAATATTATACTTTTGTAGATGAGAATGCAACAGAAGACAAAGTTACAGAAATATCCAATATCATTAAAAAAATCGCAACAGAATATCTGATAAGAAAGAAGTTGAGAGTGAGGAATCAGAAAAAATAATAATACTTTTTTATAGAAGCACAATGACGGAAAGGCATTAGATATAATCTCCCAACTAAGATTGCTCAGCAAAACTCACAGAACATAGTGATCAATTGTTTTTACACTGAAAAAATTTTAAAATTTCAGTTAATATTGTTCTCTAAATTTGTGTCATACACAACAATTTTCATGAGCTAAAACTTGAGATATTGAAACAAGATTTATTTCCCAATGAAATACTTCAGTCAATTTATTTTTTGACTGTTTCAATATGAATCCTTTTTCTTAAAATAATCCTAACGTGGGAAAATTTTCTTACCCCAAAGTTTAGCCTATCTGCACAAAAAGTTATTTCACTGTACAAGAAAATAAAAATAGCTTTGTGTGTGTATGGTCTTCATTAGAATACCTATAAAATAATTTTTGCTGTTTTCAAATTTATTTTAAAGTTAACATTTATCACTGAAAAAAAACTTTCATTAAAAAACACTCATTTAATATATCTATTGAATTACATGTATTACTTAACTTATTTGCCTCCATTGATTAATTTTTCTTCAAAGACAAATGTCAACCATTAAAAATATGTTCTGATACTATAGTATGTATTTATAAAATGCCAAAAAAAATGAAGTATGACATTCAAAGAATTGTCAAAGTAGTTATGGTATGTAATGATGAAATTAGAAAGCTGGGTCAAGTTTTCAAATCTATAGGTATATATAGGCTCCCCTTTTAAATGCTGGGGTTCTGATCCATTCCCGGGAAAAGCGAGGTTCAATAAAGATCACATGCATTTAGTCAATTCAATGGATTTTTAATAAAGATATTTAAGAATTTTTTCAGAATCTGTGACTTGAATTTCCCACTATGCCAGAAAATACAGGTATTCCTGGTATGCAGGAGAATATGGTAATTATGGTAATTACATTACTTAAACTATTCACATAAAAAACATGAAAGAGAAATTATATGACTCACATAAACCGCTGTTTTGCTTTTCTCCATGGCTCCTTAGATCTCAGTCGGTTGTTTTTAATATGACAGTTCTCGCAATGACACACAGTTTTATCTCTTTTCTGTTCTTCTGTAATGAATAATGAAGTTAAGAATGAATAAGTCAATGAAATAGTAAGAATAAACACGTTAGAATTGATGCCATAACAATATAAACAAATGTCCATCATTTAAAAGAACAAACAATGAATAGAATTGTTTCTCAAAATGCATCTCAATATCTTATAGCACAAAAATGTATGTTTGAATGAAAGAAATTTTTACAATAAACAATGCAAAAACTATTACAATAATAGAAGATATAAAATGTGTTATAAAACATGCAGCTAAAAATTTGTATAAATTAGATGGGCATCCAGTAAGTATCCAGACTGGCATGGCAGCTAAACAAAAGTAAACCCTAAAACAAAAGTTTAGAACTCCATAGAATTGTTGAACAATAAAAGGAAAAGCAAATTAAAATTGAACTTGATGCCATGACTCGTGGGTCATAGAGAGTCCTCTAAAAATACCTATTTATGGAATTGGGATATCAGAATCAGGAATGTGGAAGTGTGTTCAGTACAGCAGTGTCAACATTCAACAACAGCACCTGAATATATGTGACACTTAGAATTCATAATGATAACCAAATATATCCAAAGATGTCACTCGCCGCTAATTACTACTAGTTTTCAACAGAGGGCTGTCAGTCAACTGTCCTTGTGTGTAATCGAAACTATGTCCACCCACATGCCAGGCGAGTGCCGTAGATCAGTGGTGCACAAACTTTTGGTGCACGTCCCCTTTTTAACCAAAAAAATTTATAGCCGACCCCTTGATAGGCTGATCATATCTCCCAGTTTTTCCAATTTTTTTTTGTTACAATTTTTTGCCAGTAAATGTGCTGTCCCGAAAGCACTTTTCAGAATGCTTGTTTTGATTTTAATTAGGCGATATTGACTTCCAAAGATATTCAGTTTTTTTAAATATTGCTTTATAAATATTTGCTTACGTTTCCTGATGTACTTAGTGTCCCTTACGCAAGATGGAAGTGCAGTAGCAAGGTGTATGGTCCTTGATTTTCATATACAAGGTGATTAAGAAAGAATCATCCGATTTCAAAATGATTCTACACTTGAAATCGACCATTAACAAAAATTATTCATAAAATGTAGACATATTCCCCCCCCCCCTTATATTCACACATTAGTTACCATTCTATTCTGCTTTTAATTTTTAAGAAATATACAATTTTAAAATCAAGTGATTCTCTCTAAAAAAAGCCACCCTGTAAAAGTACTAACTTGATATTGTCCACCGCATGCCAGAAGTACGAATGTACAAATTTTCCCTTTTTTTATCAGCTGTTCGGATGTGCCTGAAGTTGTGCATGATACGCGAATGTTTATCCCTATTGAAAAATGCGTTACAAAACATTTCAAGAAAATAACTTCCATAGAGTAATAGGTATAAAGTAAACATTCAAACGTTATTCCCCGTGTTCTTTTTTTCAAGGACATTGCACATTCGTGATTCTGGCATTACGGAGCCGATTTATTGATTATTGTACAAGTAGAATTTGATAAAATTGCATTGTATGACACAGGGTAATTAGATCAGCTGAATAAAGGCATTCCTTTTAGTTTTGACATATTTTTAAATAAAAATAAATTTCTTATTTGGAAGTTTTTATTTTGGAGAATCTCTTGGACTCCCCTAGTTCATTGACGACTCACGGTTTGCGCACCACTGCCCTAAAAACAACAAATCCTTTTTTCTTAAAAGTTTATATGCACCAAACTGGGCCGTAAATGGACAGCCAGACCTAACTCAGGTCAAAGCCTCTTTTTTTTCCTTTCTTTCACACTGAGCACAAGTCAAGTCTATCACCATAGGTATTTTACTACCTATTGAGTTGTGCCGGAAGTGTAAATGTGTATACTTAAGTCTGAGTGCGTATCTAGTATTGTCAGATTTTTCAGTGCTGCCATCTATATTTCAGAAGTGACGTGAGTGAAGTGTAATGACTGAATATTTGTACTGTTTATAGGTCTGTTGTTCTGTGATGAGACTTTATGAAGGGGAGACCAGCTCCCATTTGCGCCTCAAAGTTGGAAACTGCAGACAACCAATTTCAACCAACCACCACTATGGCGCCAGTGGATTTCAAACCCAGGACCTCGTGATGCCAGTCCGTCACTATGACTACTTGACCACCACAGTGGCAAGGTCAAAGCCTGCATTGCTGACACTGCCACTAGGTGACGATTAGCCAAAGATGATGTCACTATCTGCTAATTACTAAGAAGGAATTGACGGCTGACTGATGCAAAGGTAATTATGGGAAAGAAATGTCTAGTTGTCATCTAGGGTGCTCACCCAGCAAGTGAGAGGGGATGTGGGCTCAATTCCCCAAAATAACAGTTGAATTTTCTTTCCTGGATTATCTTCACATCGGTCAAAACTTTCATAGTAACTCAAAATATACTAATAATTTGTCTCTTGCCACTGTGGTAGCCGAGTGGTCACAGTGATGAACTCTCTGAGGACCCAGATTCGAAAACCAATGGCACTACAGTGGTGGTCGGCTCAGAAGTTGGTTTTCTGCAATTCTCAACTTTGAGGTGAGTCATTAAAACGTCACGCCACAGAGAGCAACAGGACTATATATAATGGTATAAATATTCAATCATACTTCCCTCACAATTTAGAATTCAGATTAGAATACTAAAAATTCACACAAATACCATATGCACACTCAAGACTGTTAGGTACATTGCACTTTGATTGAAAGAAAGAATATAAGTTGAAATTAACTTTTCAAAAAGTAGGCCTACTGTTTTTTCACTTCGGAAACCAGAAGGGAGGTAAATTTGCAGATATAATTTATTCTTAATACAGTCGACACTCGTTATAACGATCCAACATTATAATGACCATTCCATTACAATGACCAGTAGGAGAAGTCCCAAATGTTTTCATAGAACTATCATATATGTTTCACTTTCGATATAATGACCCTCCCAATATAAAGTCTGCTTCCGACGGAATCAGAAGGGGGTCGTTATATTGAGCACCGATTGTATCAAGAGTTTAGATGAGATAAGACAGTTAATTCTACCTATTCAGTATGGTGCCATGTGAATGTGTAAGATGAATATAAATCAAATGCTGCTACCTGTCTTACCATTGTATTTCCAAAGAGTGAACTGAATAGGTTTTGCAAATTTACAGACAATAAATAAAATATAAAACTACTTTCATAAGATGATTCCAAATTAACAACAACATGTTGCAAATACCTAAGTAAATTCCATCTCTGAGCTAGAGCATCATTAGCTTCTACCTTGTGGAAACAATGGTTGTTTCAAACAAAAAATCTTACTCAGATTTTAAATCATCAAGCAATGACAGTGCTGGGTAAACTATGAATTATTTGGGTGCCCCCTTCCGCAGTCCAGTGTCTGGAACACAGGACCCACCTTCTTTCCCCCCCCCAAAGGTTATAGCTGTGGAATATTAATTTTTATTACACTATGTTACATAATTATACAATAATAAAATACAAATGGCAATGTTCTTGTTGACCGGGATGGGGTGGCCGTTCTCATCGTCGGTGATCTGTTCTGTCTGGGTGTTACCATCACCTGCTCAGTAATAATGTTCTTTTCCGGTGTTGCCAGATACCCTACAGTAGCCCTGCCAGTAAATTAGTATATTTACAGTACTTTAAACGATGGTTGTTACAAACAAAAATCTTGCATCACAGAATATTGCTGAAATCAACAATCAATGACAATGTCTGGTAAACTGATGTGCCAGTAAGTTAATATATACAGTACTTTTAAGAGTCTCTAAATCAAGAGATTAGATCAGATCGGACAGTTGATTCCATTTGCTCACTATTATTCAGAGGTGCTAGAACCTGGGAACGAGGATATTTTAAGACACCCCCTCACCAACAAATTTTGTAGTTTGGAGTTTGGAAATTTTCAGTCCCCTCAATGTTTCACATCATCATTTCTACTATCGTGCTATTTAAATGTTATAAGATGGGTATGAATTAAATGCTGCTCTTTGTCGTACTACCCCTTTCCAAAAGAAAGTATCAAATATTTTTTTAAACTTATAGAAGGCAAAGAAAATTTGCAACAACATTCAACAACAAGATGGTTGCAAAGTATTAGCAACATCTTGAGTTAGCCTTACGCAACTACCAGGCACCAGGTCGTTCTGGTCACCATGGTGAATAAAACATTGGTATTGGAGCCTAAAATTTTCCTAATGGTGGGTTATTTAATTGCAGGCTGACAGCAGCATATCTGCCAACATGAAAGGGTCGCTATACCCTGAAAAAGTCAAAAGAAGTTATTTTGGACCTTTTTCTTTGGGTAAAAATTTATTTGACGCATAAAGATTCTTCCTGGCGCCTAGATTTTTTTTTCGAATATTACAGCTCTGGTAACTTGAATGCATGTGGAATAGAAATATTGACACCGTCAGCTTCCCTCAGAGATGGTTGTTTCAAACAAAAATCTTACATCACAGAATATTGCTGAAATCAGCAATCAATAACAATGTCTGGTGAACTGATGTGCCAGTAAGTTGGTATCTATAGTACTTTCAAGAGTCTGTAAATCAAGAGTTTAGATCCGATAGCATCATTGATTCCATTTGTTCACTATAGCGCATAGGCACCCGAACTTGGAGGGATGAGGATATTTGAGACCTCCTCTAATAAATTTTGTGAGAAGTACCCACCAATAATTCATGAATATACACTGCAATGGACCATTTCGCCTCCTGCGTACCAGCCTAAGTCTTATATATACAGGACAAAAGGAGATGTACAGCTCCCCAATGTTTTATTCATGTCACTGTCTGCTATGGTGCTATTTCAATGTGTAAGGGATGGGTATAAATTAAATGCTGCTCTGTCTCACTACTCATTCCTAAAATTTTTAATATTTTTAATAAATTTATAGAAGGCAAAGAAAATTTACAACAACTTTCAACAACCAGATGGTCCCTAAGCATCATTGACATCAGCCTTATGAGACTTCCTAATGGTAAAACCAGCCCTGGTAACTTGCATATAAAATACATGCCTATGGAATGGGGATAATGGAATCAGAAAAAAAAATAGCTCTGGGATAGATCACCATCAGCTTCCCTTTCAGAGATGATTGTTTCAAACAAAAATTTTTCACCACAAATTTTAGCCAAGATCAGTAATCAAGTTGAAAAAAAAAAAACTGTCCAGCAATAACTTTTGGCATGTCTACTTTTGTTATATTAGTTCCCAAACAATGGTTTGTCACTTTTTCAATGCTCCCAGTATGTGAAGAAAACCTGTACCAGGCGGTGTCACATATTACTGCTAATTTGATGAAGCCAGATTCACATTTTTTCTGAAGTTGAAAAAAATTGATTTGAACTTTAAAAATAATCCCACGAGAGAGAAAAAAAGTTAAGATTTTAATGATTTAAAATTAATATTTTTTTTGTAATTTTTTTTTCAGGTGGGGGTGGCGGCAATGAATGTTGCTATCACGGAAAAGCTTCTTCCAATGTTGGAATATATGTATTGTATATTCATGAATTATTGGGGGACTCTGACCCCTCACAAAATATATTGGCGAGGGGGGGGGCAAATATTATTATCCCTTTAGGTTCCTGTGCTTGATGTTTAAAAAAAATAGTAATAAATTGGATCTCTGGGACAGATCATCATCAGCTTCCCTCAGAAATGTTTCAAACAAAAATCTTATCACAAATTTTACCCAAGATCAGCAATCAATTAAAGTGGCTCGTAAATCAATGTGCCACCAAGTTAGCATTTACAGTACTTCTGAGAGGCTGCAAATCAAAAGTTTAGATCATGTGGGACAGTTGATTCCATTTGTTCACTTTAGTGCATAGGCACCTGGACAGATGAGGATATTTTATAGTCCCCGCCAATAAATTTTTTAAGGGTGCCAGAGTACCCCTATTATTTCATGAATATACAATGCATATACAATTCAAACCATGGAAGCAAGCCTCTCCGTTGTGGCAATGTTTATCGCCACTCCCCCCCAAAAACTTTGGAAGGAAAAAAATTTTAAATCTTGTTTCTTTATCAAATTAGTGGTAATACGACACCATCCAGTACGGGTTTTCTTCATATACTGGAAGCATTGAAAATGTGACAAACCAATGTAAGCAAAATAGACATTCCAAAAGTCATTGCTGGACAGTTTTCTAAAAATGAGCATTTGCAACCCTGACAAACTTTTAAAGTAGCCTATCGTTTAAATTGGGGGCCTGTTTTGGTACTCATAAATTTGGCAACAACTGATAGAAAACTAGATTTCTATAGGGACAGACTTTTTTTTATGTCAATTGGTTGATTTATTAATTTGATCGTTCTTCTTGGCTTGATATTTATTCTTTGCAGATGCAGCCTTTGCGTTATGTCTTTTTGTAGTCGATAGAATAATGAAATTCAAAGAAATCCTTGAGGAAAAGAACTTGGTTTTAAAAAATACCAGATTTTAATAGTTTTTCACGATTCTCAGTAGTTCCGTATTTTACAATAGCAATCCCCCGTAGAAACTACAGAAATTCCGTTATAGTTGGCAAGTATGTACAATGTAATGGAACATTCCGCATCCTGCGTACCGGCTCGAGTCTTGCATATACAGGACAAAAGGTAATTTTCAGTCCTTCACAATGTTTTATTCATGTAGTCTCCTCTGCTATGGTGCTATTTGAGTGTATAAGATGGGTGTAAATTAAATGCTACTCTGTCTTACTGTCCCATAGGTGCCAATTCACAGACTTCAAAAATCTGTAGTTTATCTTGCGATAACACATTCTGTATCAAAGAAAACAAAAAAAAAGGGAAAAACCAGGGACTTTTTAGAAATTTCAATGTGTGACCATATATAAAGCACACTTTTCCGCGACGCATTTTTTGCTTTCCTGATTTTTTAGCTATAATTAGCCACTTTGCTTGCTTTTGGCATCATATTTGGCAACAATTACCAATTTTTCGTACTTGAAATCCTGACTCCCCATATTTTTCCTGAGAAAACGGGGTCAGCCTAAAATTGCAAGGAATGGGTGAGTATTTTCTTTAGGGATTTTCAATTCAAACAAAGCTCAATTTGATGACTTTTAGGGATTTTTCTATGAAGATACGAAAAATCAGAAGAATTGGATTTCACACCGGAAGATTTTAATAAGGCTGAAAAATTAGAAGGCTTCTGGGTAAATCGGAAGCACTTCCATTCCTAAAGTTTTGAATATTTTTTGTAAATTTATAAAAGGCAAAGAAAATTTGCAACAACTTTCAACAAGATGGTCCCTAAGCATCAGCAACATCTTGAGTTAGCCTTATGCGACAGCCTAATGGTAAAACCAGTCCCAGTAACTTGGATTACTATACCCTGAAAAGGGCAAAAGAAGTTATTTTAGACCAGTGGTTCTCAACGTTTTCAAGCCTGCGGCCTGGTTTTATTCATTTTTGTGAGTCGAACGCCCGGTCAAACACACGACCAACAAAAAATGAATGAGGAAAAATGAAACGGCTAATCACTCGCGGCCCAGTATAAATGATATCAGGGCCTGGCGGTTGAAAAACACTGTTATAGACCTTCTTTGGATAAAAATTTATTTGGTGTCTAAAGATTTTTTCTGGCAGCTAGATTTTTTGGGGTTTCTCCAGCTCTGGTAACTTGCATATAAAATACATGCCTATGGAATGGGGATAATGGAATCAGAAAGGTGGAATGTTTTTAATGTTGAAAAAATAATAATAACTTGGATCTCTGGGATAGATCACCATCAGCTTTCCTCTCAGAGATGGTTGTTTCAAACAAAAACCTTTCAACACAAATTTTAACCAAGATCAGCAATAAATTAGTGCATGATAAATTAATGTGCCACCAAGTTAGCATTTACAGAACTTTTGCAATTCCATAGATCAAATGTTTAGATCAGTTGGGACAGCTGATTCTGTTCACTAGTGTTATATCTAAAAGATGGGTATAAATCTGTCTTATTACACAATTTACAAACAGAGCATTAGATATTTTTTTGTAAATTTATAGGTTAGGAAAGTTAGTACCAACTTTCACAAGATGATTCCAAAGTAACAGCAACATGCGGTGTTGACCTTAGTAAATTTGATCTCTAAGCTAGAGCATCTTCAACTTCTCTCTTGTGGGAAACAATGGTTGTTTCAAACAAAAATCTTGCATCACAGAATATTTCTGAAATCAACAATCAACGACACTGTCTGGGAAACTGATGTGCCAGTAAGTTGGTATCTACAGTACTTTCAAGAGTCTGTAAATCAAGAGTTTAGATCCGATGGCATCATTGATTCGATTTGTTCACTATAGCGCATAGGCACCCGAACTTGGAGGGATGAGGATATTTGAGATCTCCTCTAATGAATTTTGTGAGAAGTACCCACCAATAATTCATGAATATACACTGCAATGGACCATTCCGCCTCCTGCGTACCGGCTTAAGTCTTATATATACAGGACAAAAGGAGATGTACAGCTCCCCAATGTTTTATTCATGTCACTGTCTGCTATGGTGCTATTTCAATGTGTAAGGGATGGGTATAAATTAAATGCTGCTCTGTCTCACTACTCATTCCTAAAATTTTTAATATTTTTAGTAAATTTATAGAAGGCAAAGAAAATTTGCAACAACTTTCAACAACCAGATGGTCCCTAAGCATCATGGACATCAGCCTTATGCGACTGCCTAATGGTAAAACCAGCCCTGGTAACTTGCATATAAAATACATGCCTATGGAATGGGGATAATGGAATCAGAAAGGTGGAATGTTTTTAATGTTAAAAAAAATAGTAATAACTTGGATCTCTGGGATAGATCACCATCAGCTTCCCTATCAGAGATGATTGTTTCAAACAATCTTTTACCACAAATTTTAGCTGAGATCAGCAATCAATTAGTGTCTGGTAAATTAATGTGCCACCAAGTTAGTATTTACAGTACTTTTGCAATTCCATAGATCAAATTTTTAGATCAGTTAGGACAGCTGAATCTGTTGTTCACTAGTGTTATTTCTATCTAAAAGATTGGCACAGTGCCGTCTTAACGCATGGGCCCACCCGGGCACAGCTCAGGGGACTCACGAGAAGAAAGGCCTCACAAAAATGAGATCCAGTTGAAATTTTTAGGATTTACTAGATAGGGCCTCAGAAAAACCACTTGGTCCGGGGGGCCCATGATACTCTTAAGACGGCCCTGGATGGGCATAAATCTCTATCTTATTACACAATTTCCAAACAGAGCATTGGATATTTTTTTGTAAATTTATAGGTTAGGAAAATTAGCATCAACTTTCACAAGATGATTCCAAAACAGAGCAACATGTTGCAGGGGATACTTCATCTTGGCATGTAGATTGAAGATTAACTGTGGCACTTCGACTATCTAAGTTTTTGCTATTCATAGAATTACATGTATGGCTTCAAATTTAGTCTTTGGATTCCCTGAAAAATGTATGGAAAAAATGTTACAGCAGTCAATATATACAATCAAAACTTATCTTTGATGGTGAAGAGAGAAAACATTACTTACGTTTTCCATTGTCACGGGGCCAAAAATAGTATGTACACGGAATAACTATTAATGCTTCAACTGATAACAAAAAATAGAAAAATGTCCCGCCGCTTTCATCATACTGAAATTTTGCACCGGCCATATCCAAAACTTTTTACCTACGCGTCATCTGTGTACATCAACGTGTCTGAAAAACGTTCGGAAAACAGTGTATAAAAACAGGAATGTTTTCTTACCTCGAAGGCAATTTTCTTTCGAAATGCAACCCTAAAAACCTATTCGGTTTTGGCTGGGTAGTGTTGGCGATTAAAGGAAAATCGTAGCCTGTGTGTCCTCAACAAGTTAATTGACGCAAAGCGCTTGAATTGACGCAGAACACTCCAGCGCACACGCGTCCTTTGAAGCGAGCATGACGCCATGGGCGGAGATACGGGGGGCATGGGGGCATTCCCCTCCCCCCAGCGTCGAGGTTGAAGCCGACTGATCTAATGTATTTTAGTATATATCAACCATGGCCCCCACATCCTGAAGCAGGGCCCCTAGGCTGGGATCTTTTACGGGCCCCCTGACCAGACTTTCACGGGGCCTCCTTTATGATGAATTTATAGCGTGAAAAAACAAAAAAATTATTAAAATCCTCCCGGGCCCCAGGGCTAGAGCCTTGTCAGCCCACCCCTTGTGGGGGCCATGATATGAACTACCATCATCATCATCATCATGCCCTCCCAGCAATCATCGTGCCCCCCAGACTTTCAAGTCTATTGCCGCCTATGAGCATGGCCCCCAAAAAGGCGGGGCTGGCAGGACTCTAACCCTGGGGCAATTTTCATCATTTTTTGCTTTTTCACACTAAAAATTAACAGGGCCCGTGAAAAGTCTGACCGGGAAGGGGGGGGCGCAAAAGATCTCAGCCTAGGGCCCTGCACCAAGATGTGGGGGCCCATGGAAACGGGGGGCCCTTTTGGTTGTACATATGTGCTGCCCCCCCCCCCAGGGAAGTAATGTTCATTGTGGCCCCTTTCTAAAAAGTTATATTTTAAATAATCAAATTCATTTGGGGTCCTTTCAATTTTTTCCGTGTGTATGGACGGAGATAGGGGACAGTGCTGCCCCCCAATATCAAAGATGTGTAATAGTGACCAAAATACATATGTGAGCGTTTGTGTTGACATCATCGTCGAGACTCCCCCTCCCCCCCTTCTCCTAAACCTTCAAGTCTGTCTCCACCTATCTTATGTCCGTGTGGAGGGGGGGATCATAAAAGGCATCTAGAAAACCAAGGATAGAGGGGTCTGATGCCGCAGGATCAGGGGCCGCTGAATTTTTCCTTTGCTTTTCTTCTGTCACTCGTTCAAAATAACAAGAGGTGTACTAAAATTCATGCTTGTAACCTCTAACCACTTCAGTCACAATTTGAAATGTAGATGGCAGTATTAAAAATTCACACGCAACACTATACACACTGAGATTGTTAGGTACATACACACTCACACTTCCGACACAACGCAATCGATAGTAAATTCCTCATAGCAACAGATCCGAGTTATGTTCGGTTTGAATGAATGAATGTCTGTCTCAGATCATTGAATATTGTTTAAGGTCGTAGCACATGTACCGAATGCGTACAAATTTAATTCAGAAATTCCGTAATATTTTCATGCTAATTTTTCTTTTTTGGACATGACACCGCACCTGCTTTGTTTACGTCTTTGCACTTGCGCGGTTAGGTTTAGTAGTAGTAGAGGCATCTCGTTCGTTAGGGCAGCTATGCCAGTTCATAAAATTAACATTAGTATGAAATTTTTGATCAACTCATTCGAAAAAAAGCCTTCCGGTAACAATATTAGGCTTGACCCCCCCCCCCCCACAAAAAAAATTAATAATATTTGACACTTCACATTAGATGAACCTCTCTTAAACCGTAACTACTTGCATTTTTACTAATCACCAAGGCTGTTCCGGGCTGCTTTAATACTTAATTAACCTAGTAAAACTTGCCTCGGTTGTGTCCTTGAATTGTGGGTCATCAACGTAGATTTTCGAAGTGGCCACTATCAACTACAAGTGTGGTAAATGGACACGCCATTTTGATGTTCTCTCCGCATCCAGTATAGAGCATGCTTTCTCCAACAAACATTATTCTTAATGATTTTTATCATAGATCAGTGGTTCTCAAACTTTCACCACACGTGTCTTATTTGCTTCAGTCAACGCTCTCCAGAACAGTCTAATAAGAAAACCATGTCAAAGCACTGAACAGGCACACATCAATATCAAAAGCTTACCACGACGTCCCTGACGGGTTAGCCAAGCTCACTTTGAGAACCACTGACATGATGGAAGTAAGAGTGTATTAGGTCTAGGGACTTGGTGGAAACTTTATTTACTTACCTTTTCGTTTGGCAATGTGAAGATTGGTTGACCAAATTTGCGCGAGACCTCGATGCTTGTGCGATGGCCCGCCATCTTGTTTCATATGAATATCCGTCTACACATGCGCGCTATTCAAGTCCTTGGGCGACTTGCTGGGCTCTGGCAGCCAATCGTATAATGTGAACGGAATGACAAGTTACGATGATTTACGAGATAAAAAAAAAAGAATCCAGTAGGAACATCAAATAGCCATTCCTCCGGGATCTTACATGGTGCTGTGTAGCAATGGTGTTTGTTTTTTTCAATTTATGAATAGAGGCAAATAAGTTATTTAACTCAATAGAATTACATTAAATGGGTGTTTTGCAATGAACTTTTTTTTTCTGTGTGACAAATGCTAACTTTAAAATAAATTTGAAAACAGCAAAAATTATTTTGTTAATATTCTAATGGAGAGCAAAGCTATTTTTTAATGATTTTGTGAAATATCTCTTTTGCAGGTACTCATTGGGATAAGAACATTTTCACACGCTAGCATGGGCGGAGATACGGGGGGGGGGCACCAAAGGTGAAGTCGACTGATCTAATGCATATATGTATAGATGAATTGACATCATCATCATCGTGCACCCCCAGCAATAATGACCATGTCCCCCCAGCATGGCCCCCACAAGGAATGGGCTGACAAGGCTCCAGCCCTGGGGCCCGGGATGATTTTCATCATTTTTTTTTTTTTTTTTTTCACGCTATAAATTCATTATAAAGGGGCCCCATGAAAGTCTGGTTGAGGTCCCGTAAAATATCCCAGCGTAGGGGCCCTGCTTCAGGATGTGGGGCCATGCCCCCCAGACTTCCAAGTCTATCTCCGCTTATGCACGTTAGGATGATTTTAAGAAAAAAAGTTCATATTGAAACAGGCAAAATATTATGAATGATTTAAAATATTTTAATGGATAATATATACTGTAGAGCGCAAAAAAGTCTTTTGACAAATGCAATAATGTTTATAGCGTCAACTCATTTGAATGTAACGCCCTGACCTTGACATGTAGAGCGGAAGGAAGGTATTCATCAACACCTGTAGCTCTGAAATTTTTTGTGTTTGGGGTTAGATAGGGTTATATATGCCAGATTTGAAAACTAAGAAAGGGGGACACTTGCATGCGTACCTTTGGTCACTTTCCCAATTTCCAAGAGCGCCAATATACTAACAAAAGCACCGTCACCACAATAATTTTTCCCAACTAAAGCAGAACCGCTAAAAAAATAAAAGCAATCCGTCTTCTGATCAGTTTTATTACTTTGCCTGGAGCAAGGTGAGAGGCTTTCTTTCTCTACCCTCAGAAGGTTTTGCTTCCGAGAGCGTTGCTTTTTTGCCAGAGGTGATTTCGCCATAGGAATCAGCATTGAGTGTTGTTTGCATTCTATTTTCTCTACAGTACTTACGAATGGAAGAGGTGACACCCCCGTCTCTCCAAACTCCAGTAAACGGCATTAGCTGTTGGTGAGCAGTGGTTTAATTTTAAACAATGGTATTTTTCAAACTTATGTTTCAGTTTTGTTCAGTCTCTTTTATATTAACCTGATGCAGCTGGGCCATGGTTAAAATAGCATTTGCCCAGAGGCAACTCTGGCTCTTGTATTGTGGGAAGTTCGGTGCCAGTTGTCGAAGCGTGTAAAAATGTGTGGGAAAAAAACAAAAGATACCGTATGCTTCAGAGTGAAAAAAAAATTCCCTAGGAAAGAAAAAAAGAAAAATAATAATGTCGCGCGCGGAACCTGAAAAGGAGGACAAAATCGCAAATTTTCTAAATCGTAGAAGAACGCTTGAAATGACATCAAAAAGGAGGACGTCTGGTAACGCTAAGATTAGAGAGTATTTATTGTCTAATTTTTGTTTTTGAACGAAAGTGTGTTGACAAATACAGTTTCATCAAATATTGAAGTAATTAATTCTTATTTAATATATGCATTTATATAGCAGGATTATATGCAAAACACATAACGAAAACTCTAAAAAACTCATGAAAAATATTCGGGGAATTTTTTTCGGGAAAGTGTAATTAAGGCTTCAAGGAAGCGGTGAAGCTCAAGCAGCAAGTGATTTTTATATTTCAAGATAGTTCATAAGTTTGTGAAACCCCATATTTTTAATAATCTTGGATTCTCGGGAGCATGTAAAAAGTATAATTTTCTTTCAATACAATCAAAGAAGACAACAGATAGGATAGATAGAATGATCAAAAAGCGAGCAAAGAGAGATCCGTAGAAGTTCCATTAGTCAAAAGAACCTGATGAATTCGATTCGAAACACGGACTGTGAATGTGAGTTTTTTATCACTTGTGAAACATTGGCTGAAATTGAACATTATCAGCAGGTTTGGTTGTTTTAAAAGTGAAAAAAAAAATTCGTTATTACTCAATTGCAGGACAAGTGTGAGGGAGAATTATGCCAATCTTCCTATTTACAAGAAAAAAAAAAATCCGAGGAACAAATGGATAATATACAGGGTATCCTGTAAGTGCTAACACGGTCTCTATTTCACCAACCGTCCGTCGCGATGGATGAACTTTGTGAAAGAACAGCGTTAAAAGTGGGTAAAACGGTTTTTCGCATTTAACGCTGTTCTTTCCCAAATTTCCTCCTTTTTTCGAATTTGAATATCTCAATGAATATTGCACTTAGAGACGTGGAATTTTTTTTGTTGGCATCAGGAGAAACAGGGCAACAACTTTCTAATTGGAAGTTAGAGCACGGGAGATCGTATAAAAATTTAGTTTTTTATTTTGTTACACACGTATTTTCACTCTCAAAACTGGTACAGGGTAATTTCTGAACGCCTGCTGAGCATTTTTTAAATTGGAATCATACCTTTACGACGGATGGTTGATAAGATAAAGCCATACTAGCACTTACAGGATACCCTGTATAATACCCATATGAGGTATTACAGGCAGAGCCGGACTTAGATAGGTGCGAAGGGTGCTGCCGCACCAGGCCGCAAAAGGAATATAAAATACATTGCTTACATTTTGACTTTAACGTTCTCAACGTTAACAAAGCAAATAGCTTAAAATTCTGTCCAAGACCCACGGACCCAACAAGGGTGTGGCTGACGGTGTCGTGCTCTGTGCGACCCATAGACTAAAGATAAACATTATTCTTACTCTGTGGTGCGACCGTGTCCTGTGCGGCCAAGATGGATATCGTCGTGCCCTGAGCGACCAAATCCTTCTCCATTCTTTACTTGGGAAATACTTTCTTTTGTGATATGTTGGTGAATAGAGTAATCTTTCGATTAGATTTCCTTTCTTCCTTTGTAATGAAACTTCCCCAATATTACCAATGTAGGTGGAACTATAGGAATACAGTAGCTACCGTTTATATGACCTTGAATATCTCCTTCATGGGATTTCCTCATTTATACGACGCGTAGTCGGAAAAATTATTTTTAAATTTTCAGTGCACTATTTTGAGCTGAAATGTCGTCTAATTTATCGTTAAAATACTAAAAGAAATAGTTTTGCGTTATGAATTATGTAAAATATGAACATATGGCAACATACAACTTGTATTTTGACATAAATTATATAATTCCCTCAATGATGAGGGAAATTCCTCAATAAAGAAGAAAAAATACAATTGTGTAAGAGAAATTCGCGTATATATTGTTGGACTCTTGAACGTTGTGACAACAAATTATTTATACTAATTTACTTATTGATTTTAGATTGATACAATTCGTTACGATTATTTATTTTTCAATATTAAAATGTCGATAAAATTTCTTCGTTTACATTTTCCACCATTTCTTTTGAATCTTGCATTATTTTCGAAATAGTTTGTGTTTTTTCATCTTGCAAGTTTATTTCCGCGAATACGATATTACTGAGATGTAGTACATTTTTTCTTCGCTGTTTATAAAATTTTGTTACAGGGACGAGTTTTAATTTTTTTATGTGTAGCTCTTGGATGATTTTCAGATAATGCAGCTTCAACAAACATCTACAAAGCTTCTAGTGGGAGTCAATGGTGTGGTCTTTTGTTTTAAACTACTTCGTTGAGTATTGATATGTTCCGTTATCTCTATCTCTTACCCGTAACTAAATCTTTCAATGATTTTGAAGCTTTATTTTTGCTATCTGCCCGTGACGTCACATTCCCGTATATACCACAAGTTATTTTTTATGTTTTTTTTAATTTTCTTTAAGATTTCCGAGCTGTTCCGTTTTCATTTGTTGGCGCTTTCGCTTGA
This sequence comes from Pholcus phalangioides, assembly GCF_987345545.1. Taxonomy (NCBI): domain Eukaryota; kingdom Metazoa; phylum Arthropoda; class Arachnida; order Araneae; family Pholcidae; genus Pholcus; species Pholcus phalangioides. Next base: position 33,038,878 of record NW_028301600.1, on the reverse strand, counting down.
AATATTAAATGACCTTTTTTTGACTACCGATCGAGCTGTTGCTATAAGCTGTTGAAGATTTCTTGAAATACACTCATTGCCATAAAAATTTGCGCACCAAGAAATAATTGTGGGATCGATACGAAAGTTGGCCTGAAGGTACATGTCGGGCAGATATGCAAATGATTAGAAATGCAGCGTGATTGCGCATTGCGTAATGCCACTAGAGGGCGTTGAACTTCGTTCTCCTTGGAGTATAAAACAGGTAAGCAGAGCTTGCTGGAGTGTATTTAATCGTTTGCAAAGGAAATGCTGAGGTAGACATGCCGTTACGCCGCCGTCGAAGACCATATGAGCAGTTGTCAGAGTTCGATAGGGGAAGAATCATCGGGATGATGGAAGCTGGGTGGTCAGCTCGGCGAGTAGCTCGTCAACTAGGCCGTTCTGATTTTGCTGTGAGGAGGTGTTGGGACCAGTGGACAGAAGAAACGTCTTTTACACGGCGACCAGGTTCAGGACGCCCTCGACAGGCCAGTCGTCGAGAAGACCGTCACATCATCCGAAACGCACGCGTAGAGCCAACTGCCTCATTGACCACTATCCAGACACAGGCAGCAGCTTCACTACGGGCCCCTGTGTCTTCCCGAACCATCGCAAGGCGCCTGGCTGAAGGACATCTGGTATCGCGGCGCCCATTACGTGTGCTGCCAATGACACCCACCCACCAACGCCTCCGTTTGGAGTGGTGTCGAGCACGACGGGATTGGACTGCAACGGAATGGAACCAGGTCGTCTTCAGCGACGAATCGAGATTCAACTTGAGCAGTGCTGACAATCGTGTTCGTGTGTGGAGGCCCCGTGGTGAACGCTTCAATCCTGCCTTCGCTTTACAGCGACACACCGCTCCCACAGCTGGTGTCATGGTATGGGGTGCCATTGCTTACGATACACGGTCACCCCTAATATTGATCCATGGCACAATGACAGCCCAGCGGTACGTCCATAACATCCTTCAGCCACATGTGTTGCCACTCATGGCAGGGCTCCCAGGAGCCATTTTTCAACAAGACAATGCTAGGCCACACACAGCAAGGATGTCACAAGACTGCCTCCGCCACATTACCACCCTTCCCTGGCCTGCTCTATCCCCAGATTTGTCACCAATCGAGCATATCCACGACCTCCTATATAACCTTATCTAGGTTATCTAGGTGGTCGTGGCATATCTAGGATCATTTGGGACAGCAAGTTGGACACCCTACGAGGTTGGTCGAACTAGAGGCGCATTTACAGCAACTGTGGAACGAGATGTCTCAGGACATCATACGGAACTTGTATGCCTCAATGCCCGCTCGTATCGCATCGTGCATTCGCGCTAGAGGGGGTCCAACAGAGTACTAAAACTTCTGTTCATCTGTACTTTTTTCTGCAATAAATGATCCTTTTTCTTGGATTTTCTAATCACTTACTTATATCAACGTAGTACTTACATGTGTAAAATTTCGTTTCATTTTGACTTCTTCTGGGTGCGCAAAATTTTATGGCAATGAGTGTAATACACCATATTATTGATATATTTGTCTTCATGATATTGCATAGTAATATGTAATTAGTTTTATATAGTTATTATAGTTACTTACTTATATATTACTTATATATATATCTATATATATACACATTTATATATATATATATATACACATTTATATATATATATATATATATACACATTTATATATATATATATATAATATATTACTTATACATATATTACTAGTCATAGTAAAGTCGATGTCCAATCAACATTTTGACTTCCGATTAGCCTGTAGAAACTGAAGTGAAAATAGTTATAAAACGCTAATAATAAATTTGAAGGTATAGTTGAGTCTAATTTATTTTTTATTTTAATGAAAAATAAGTATTTTTTTCTCTCTACACAAAATTATCCCTTAAAATTTTGGAGAGAAGTGAAATTACTCTTGAAAATTATTTTTTCTGATAACACTGGTCACAATTCCCCCCTGTAGATTTTAATGTTAAAATATTTCATTTATACGACAAATAACTTCAATTATGTCGACTCTGACTGAAACACCAACATGGCCGGAGATACGGGGGGGGGGGGTCCGTGGAAGACAGTGCCCGCCCCCTCCCAACTTTAATGGAGGAGCTGATTTATCTAATGCATATGCATATACTGTATATGAATTGAGATCATTATTGTGCCCCCCCCCCTCCAGCCTTTCAAGTGCATCTCCGCCTACGAAGACCAAATCTTTGGAAAGCTATATCAATACTATTCATCGAATCCGCGTAATTTCTGTAGATTTTAAAAACTCATCGCTAAATTTTTTTTTCCTGCATATTGTCACCACAAACATCACAACCGGCTTACTGATCATCATTCTAGAGAGATGCGACGATAAAATCACTCTGAGAAAGTTTAAAAAATTAGTTGAAATTTTTAAATCTCAAAGTGATAATTATAGCAAATACACTTGAGTTTAAGCAACGGTTACGCTATATGAATTTCGGACCCACACAGCACAAACGTTGGGAAGGTAATGTATTATTTCGTTTTAAATATTCATTTTAACCTTAGTGAGTTCAGCCCTGACTTTTGAGTATTGTTCAATCAGATTCCACCTAGTTTTATTCTTCAGTTCTTTATTTAATTCATAATTTTTGAGTCGACCATGCAATGAAAAATTTTCAGCAAAATATTCTAAATTTCACTGATCAAGAAGTTCCATAATGTATAATTAAGTTTCATTCCAACTTAGATGTTATTATTGATATAGATTTCGAGACATTGCATTTATAAGTAAAAAACAGAATTAACTTTCGAGTAAGCTTCAGTAAAAATACGGGGAAAAAACGTGCCATTTTTTTCCATGAAGAAGTCGGGATGGACAAAACTACCGAAAAATATGGAAATGTCCGGAAAATATTAATCATATGGTCACCATATTGTGTGGACGATTTTTTAGAAGACTACATGACAACCACGGAAATGTTATTGAAAATACAAATCAGCATCAGCGTTTTTCTACTTCACACTAGTGTACAGCATATTATCAGTAGGGTAACCACGTGTCCCGTATTTGCCGTTACGACTTCCTCTTTATACAATTTTCCTATTTATTTCAACAATGCTAATTTGAATTCAAAATTTTTACTGAAATCGTTAAAAAATGAAGGTAGTTTTCATATTTTATAAAATATTTTGATAATTATGGCTAGAATTATTAAATTCCCATCTCGTGTATTTGCCATGTTCAACATTTTTTCGGTTAATTAGAGTTCAATTCACTACGATTTCTACTATCTCGTCATTTCTCACCCTCGTTAATTTTTCAGAAATTTTAACACAGTTGGCAATTTTGCCAACATTTTCAGTAATGTCCCGCTATTTTCTTTATATATAAAACTCTAATTTTCCATATTTTTCTAACGAAATATGATAAACCACGCCATGATGAACGATTTTTTTCATTGTGATTTGTAGTAGCTAAAAATGCCATTTGATCATTTTTGTCGCACCACGGTCATTTTGTGCACACGAGGGCTAATTAGACCAAGACCTACAATTTATTGCCGATTCCGAACGACAGACTTTTTTTTCATACTCACGGAATGGTTGATGCGCTAACCCCTCGATGTGGGACTCTCTGCGGTAGCAATCTTTTTCGATGGTCATGTCGCCGTTTCTGTAGTACCCCTGTGTCACAGGAAGTTTTTCTGACAAGGATGAACCGGGTATCGAACTCGCGACATTTCTAAACATTAGTTATAAACCGGTACTGTCCCTGAAAACAGGGACGTCTGGCCACTTTCTATGAATCTGTAACAAAAAAAACAACTTTTTTTCACTGGATGATACGAGCGCTTAAAATGCGGCCAATTCAGTCAGGAATCTGATATTCAAGACTTATTTACTCCGAAAATTAAATTCACTTGGCACTCTGTGAACGTGCTCAGCATTATTCACGAGCTTCCACAAAATTGAAATGTAGGAATGGGGGAGGGGGGGGGGAGTTCTTAACAGGGGGATTTTTCGACCTACTTTTCCCCTCATTTTCATCAAGTATTTATAGTACCGCAACTGTCTTTGGAGTCTAAGTGCGAGAACAGCTTGTCAAACGATGCGATAGGCTGGGTGTTAAATATTGTGTTCTACACAGGAACTTTTTGGTGTACGAAAATCCAAAGTTATGAAAAGAAATATCTGACGATGTTGGCGGCAACCCTTTCCGATCTCTAAGTACCCTAACGTGCCACGCGGCACACCGTTGGAAACTACTGTCTTAATTGATATTATAGCCAGACATCGGTATAACGTCCCCCCCTGGGACTGAATAACAATGACTACATCAGCGGGTAACTTAATAAAGAATAAAATTTTTTACAAATTGTGTTAGCAGGACCAAAAAAAAAAAAACTGACGCTATAGGTACGATGACGTTAGATGTGGTCAACGTTATACTGAAGTTTTACTATATAATGTTACTCTGAAAATGTCTCGTATCACCCTAAAATACAGCGGCTCCTTTTTTGGAAACCCTGTTCATGTATTTATTATCAATTGCGTATCCAAGTTTTCGTCTCGACGAACTAAATTAGTTCATACGATTTGAACGGTATAAAAAATATACGATTTTAAATAAACTAAAAAAATATTTTCTGCTTTCATCACATACTAAACTAAATATTTCATAATCTCTATAGTAGATGGATTACAGAAATAGAATAGCAATTCAATTATAATGCCATGGCATAAATCCCCCCCTGTTGTGAAAGTGAACAATAGAAAAAGATTTGATCGCACAGGGCACGACGATATTCATCTTGGTCGCACAGAGCACGATTTTTCCTTAGTCGCACAGGGCACGTAACCTGGCTGATAGGGCTCCATCCCGGGACGATTCTTATCATTTTTTTGTTTTCTTATTCTATAAATTCACGACGGTGGGGCCCACCAAAGATCCTAGCCTAGGGGCTCAAAATTAATCGAGGGAGGTATAATGCATTCTTGACCGGCTGAAAGAGTATCTAGTTTCTGCCCTGGGTAGATTTTGTAAATTTATTGCTATTGTAATTTTTTTCTTTTTTTTTAATATTAGCATTAATAGTTTTTTTTTGTTTTATTGTCGTGCATGCACATATGTAATTTATACGTGCATAATAAAGAACCCGACACCGTCCAACTAAAGCCTGGGTGGTCTACGGTATGAAATGAAATGCCCATAACCGGTTTTCTAGCCCACCGACAGTCCCCCAACCTTTAAGTGCCTAGGAGCACATTTGCAATTTTTTAGCTAAGTAAGGGGCACTATCATCCAAATTGATTGTCGAATGGTTTTTTATGATCACGAAATATTAGTTTAATATTCATTCACGGGTGCCAATGTAACCTGGCGTGCACCAGGATGTTCATGGACACTGGAGGGTTGGGAAACCAAGTTTTAGAGGACCGCAAAGCTGTTTTTGTACCGGGTCGCTAAATACTTAAGCCCGTCCCTGATTACAGGTTCTTATAGGTAGTTATAAAGTAAATTATAAGGTAATTATTAAGGTATTATGGGTTCTTACTGTTAAACATGTAGGTGAAACAGGGGATGCTTCTCTGCTAAAGGTGTCGGTCCTTCTTTACCTTCTAAAAAACAGAAGGGACAGGTTTTGTTACAAAAGTTTATTTCATAACCACATGTCATCTTTTACGATATGACACATGCCGGTATTATCGATATTCCCGCAAGATAATGAATGTAAATATACAGTAGCACTCAAAAGTATTTTGACAACCATAACTGTGTCTGCAAAATTTGTATTTGAATTTTTTAATGAAATGTACTGTAGCCTATGAAACATAAACACTGAATATCATTACAAACTATTGTGAACAAAAAATTGTGTACCTAAATTTTTTAAATTCAGAAAAAAATTAATTTACTTTTTATTGGTTCAAAAGTTTTTGACACAAAGAAGAAAGCAAAAAAAAAAAAAAAAAAAACTACTAAATAATCAAATTAGTCATTGAGCACCATAACAAATTAGAGTAAGTCAACTTTGTTGGAAGAAGTATAGATTGTAAAACTACTTTCCATATTTTGGTATGGACTCAATGAGTTTGTCCCATGGTAAGTGTGTGGGAATTTTTTTTATCTTCTTTTTTTCACACAATTGAAAAAACTAGCGAATTTACATAATTTCTGGCTCCGACTTGTCAATCCATAAATGCTTGACGGTATTCAAGTCAGGGCTCTGACTGGCCCACTCATAAAACTTTCATTTTGTTGCCTTTCAAGTAACATCTAAAAACTTTTGAGCTATATTTATGGTCATTGTCGTGCTGAAATAATATCGGTAATAGTCTCATGTGTCACGTCGTATAGGATGACATGTGGTTATGATATGAATTTTTGTAACGAAACCTGTCCATTGTATGTGTGTGTATGTTTTTCAGAAGGTAAAAAAGGACCAACACCTTTAGTAAAGAAGCATCCCCACTTTCACCTTGTTTAACAGTAAGAACGCATAACTACCTTATAATTACTTTATGATTTACCTTATAACTACCTATAAGAATCTGCAATACCTCATGTGTGTATTATACATTACTTATTTGTACATTGGATTGTTTCTATTGTCAATTGGAAGATTGGCAAAATTCCATGAAAAAGGAATTGGAATAAATGGGGAATTTCTCAATCATTTGAGTTTTGCCGATGACATTGCCATTATCAGCAGTCATCCAGACGGGGCGGCTCTACCTGCCACCAGGGTGCAAAAACTCATGTGCCGCCCCTAAAGAAGACTGGTGGGTAGTTGACAGAGCATTAGTCAAGGTGACCTGGGGATAAAACTGATTTTTATTTAGTACGTAGCCCATGGCCCCCACAAGGGATGGGCTGACAAGGCTCCAGCCCTGGGGCCCGGGATGATTTCCACCTTTTTTTGTTTTTTCACGCTGTTAAGTCATCATAAAGGGGACCCGTGAAAATTTGGTCGGGGGCCCGCATAAGATCCTGGCCTGGGGACCCTGCTCCAGGATGTGGGAACCATGACGTAGCCTTACACAGACAGCAACAGGCCTACAACGATACAATGATTCAATCGTCATACTTCAGTCATAGTTAGAGAAATTGATGGGAGATCGCCCGACTGCACATAACAAGCGCTACACAGAAACAAACTTCACGTTAGGTTCACAACACGTACACGCACATTCCAACATGTACCAATTCGTTAGAAGTTCCACAGAGGAATATGGGCGAGGTGCATGTGTGGTTTAATAGCCTTATACCATTTTTCCGAACAAAGTAGCCGTGACCATGCGTCCCACTTTTAAAGAAACTGCCCTACATTTTGTCCAGGATTATTCTACAATTCTTAATTACGCCAAATAATTTGATTTTCATTGCATCTCTTTTTGGTAAGCCATCTCATTACCATGGCCCACACAACCTGCAGCAGAGTCCCTAAGCTGCTGCCTCTGATGGCTCGCCCTCTCTGTAGTGAATTTATAAAGTGAAACAATAGCCGCTGTAGTGCAGTCACAGTGACGGACTCGCATCGTGAGGACCCGGGTTCAAACCCCCACTGGCGAAACAGTGGTGGTCTTCTGTAGTTGGTTTTCCGTAGTTTCCAACTTCAAGACGTGAATGCGAGACGATCTCCCCGTTAAAAAACTTGTCCATCCACCAGCTTCTGAAAAAGAAAAAGCTTACAATAAACCATATCGGTTTTCTGATTCAGGAAAAATTTAGTCTTTTGTTTGCAATACATCACTGAAATCAGCGTTTATCGAAGTAGATATTCGATAAAAATTCCGAATTGGTTGTTACAGATTTTGGTGACAGTTTGATTTTGCATAAAAATTCCTTTAAGGTGACACTACCTCTATGAACAGGATATCTGTATTTAATGGCGAACTACAAGCACTGAGAGATTGGTGAAGTAAAAATCGAATTGTCGCCAAAACATACTAAAATTATTTAGACGAACGCAGATTTCAGCAGGGCCATCTTAAGAGCATCATGGGCCCCTGGACCAAGTGATTTTTCTGAGGCCCTACCAGGCACATTCGTGAAAATTTCCACCAGTTGTCATTTTTGTGAGACCCCGTGCCTTAAGACGGTCCATGTTCAGTAACTTCACAAATTCTGGGTTTTTAAGACGACGCATTTTTTAAAAACTCCTGTTTTTTTTTCAGATTTAATGCATTTTTTTTTCATAATCGATTGTCCACCACAGCTCGAAACCGGTTCGAGATAGGAAAGGGTTGGTAGGTTATTTCATGATCCACTTGGGCTCGTCCATCACCCCCCCCCCCCTTTCGTTTGGCAGAATAGATCGGATTCACCCTGTATATTATATACAGTATATATATATATATATATATATAGGTGTATAATATATATAGGGTATATAATAAGTATAGGCTAACGTAATATATACGGCATACCGTGAATGCTATTCGCATACGACGTTGTCATATACGCCCTAGTCTTTCACAAGTTGGAGCCCTTACAGAATTAATGACATAAAACTCTCAAAAGTTACAGACATCCTTTACCATCCTTTATCATTCATT